>NC_031776.1:21559882-21739959 GCF_001522545.3 Parus major
GGCCGCCCGCCGGGGGCCGAGGGGCAGGCGGGGCGCGGGTGCGCTGGTCCCGGAGCGCCCCGACGGGCGCCCGGGCGGGTCAGGGGGAGGTGTGACGGGCCTTCCGCCCCGGCGGCTCCTTCGGGCGCTGCGCGCTGGGTGCTAAAGTCCAACGCGTGGAAACAACCTGGGAAACTTAGAAGAAGAAGCGAAGAAGGCAGGAAAAAGCCCCCGGACCTTCCTCCCGGAGCGTGCGCTTGGCCTGGGGCGTCGCGAAAGCCGCCGCTGCCCCGCCGGCCGCGGCTGCCACGTTCGCAGGGGGTGCCCGCGGCGGCCGGGCCGGGCCGCGGCCTTTGGCCTGACAGCTCGGGGGCACGAATCACCCGAGGCCGGGCAGCCCCCGGCAGCGCGCCCCGCCGCCGCTGCTGGCCCGGCTGCGTATGTCCTGTACTGCCTGTACAGCCCGGCGAGACATAGAAGGAGGCTCGCCTAGCCCGACAGGAAGCAGGTGGGAAAGTTTCACCTTGAGCTAGTTCTTGTAAGCCAGAGCCGCTAGCCTAGTCAGAGCTTCTGGGAAACGAGTTGAGCTCTTCGCTGAGTTCTACCTCGCATATTTTTTATAGCCTGTGATAGTAACAGGCTCAGGTTGGTAGCTGAAGATGTCACTAAAACTTCATGGCCAGAGCGCTGAACTGGAACTGTTACTAATAAATTGCTGCACAGACAGATTTGGTGAGATATCAGAAGTTTTCCAGGGAAGTTTTAAAAAGCGATTTTCCACTTGGTATCGGCATGACGGCTGTGGAGGCAGAAGTGAAAGAATCCGTGAGAAGAGGCTAAAAACTTGTTACAAGAAATAAAAAACCAGGAAAAAAGTAATGAGTAATAAAAAGCAAAAGCAATATAGCGCTGAAAAAGCACAGGGTTAAAGGATACCACAAAAGCAGGTTTGGTTGTTGAAATGTCTTAATTTACAGGATGAAAGGGACAATTAGTTGAAGAGTGATACTTAAAAAAATTCACCGAGTAGGTGGGTGACTTACAGATTCTTCTTTACAGTGTGATAGCTAAGTACTATTTAAATACTGTTTGGCACTTACACAGTGGAAAATTCACGGGTACACTGGGAAGTAGTGGTAAAATTCACTGCATAACATCATTGAATATTTTCCTTCTTGTTCAGCCAAACCTATTAGTAAGTCATAACAGAAAAACACAGTAGGAATGTGATCAACAGTGCATTACTATGAAATACAAAATACTACTCAGCAGATTCCTTATTTAAGCAGCAAAATAATAGCCTTGTGGGTCTGGGACAGCCAAGGTCCATTTCAGCCTGATTAGCAAAAGTTCTGTGCTGTGGAGCCATCTTTATTGGGGCATGGAAATAGTTTTAGGGCATTTTTTCATGGTTCGCTTAAACCTACTGCTGCTTGTCAGAAGTGTTCTTATACTGACAGAGGTGTTAGATTAGTAGGGTGATCCATGTACTTTTTAAATGGTATACTATGCTTTATCAACTTTAATTTTTCTCTTTAATCACAAACTATGCCAGAACTGAAAATGAAACTTATCACAACTGAAAATGAAAGTGGGGTCCCTATATAATTTTTAAAATTATACTCCTAATCTGTTGTGTGCTGTCTTTGGTGGGATACTCATTCTAAAACTCTCTCCTCAAAGGAGTTCCAGTTAACTTAGCAGTACTGCAGTTGCACCCACAGACTGGTTGAAATGTAAACCTCTCCTGCTGTGTATCATATATGATACAGAGTTTAAAATAAAGTGCTTAGTTAATGAAGATTATTATTAATTATATTTTATGGTGTCTGTTGTGTGTGTTACTGTGTTTGCAGATAGGCATGAAGACAAGATTCTTTACCCAGTAAGTCTGCAAATTAATTAGGGGCTGATGCAATCAGTATATGTTAAATATGAGTAAGAATTCTTAGAATTCTTGCTAGAATTGGACTTAGAACTCTCACTTTTTCTGTCCTCATTTTATAAAGACTTGGGAAGATCTCTTTTTCCCCAGAAGTTAAGACTCGATAAAGAGCAGGAAAATGCACTGAATGTGGCTTCTACAAAAGAGGTGGTTTAACATATGAGCAGCAGTTGTGTCACTTTTCTGAAAGCATTTCTCAGAATGGGATTACCCTTTTAAAAATGACCTTCCTGTGAAAATGATACTGAATCATAGCCATATGTTTGTTCTTATGCAGGCAATGATGTTTTTACTATTCGCCATGACAAACAGAACAAATGCATACAAGTTAAAAACTCACTGATAGTCATAGATGACTGCAGGGACACAAGTGAAGCTCTGTGGAAATGGGTATCCCAGAATCGCCTCTTTCACTTGGGGTCCAAGCAGTGCCTGGGACTGGATATATTCACCAAATCAGTGTCTCGCCTGAAAATGGTTGATTGTAACTCAGAATTGATGCTGTGGTGGCGATGTGCTGATGCTTCCATCATTGGTGCATCTCAGTATAAAGTGACTATCAAGAATAACTATGTGACTGCAAGCATAAATGCAACAGACCAGTGGAAAAGCAACAATTCCTCCAGTGACATATGTCGGTATCCCTACCATGGTAAGTAAGTTTGCACTTTGGAGATTTTTTTTTTTTTATTTGTTAAGGGCTTTTTGAGTATGTCTGTGTGAATAAGTTCTTAAAATTAGTTACATGAAAAGATTGATCGGTAAAGAAATAGAATCTTGGATTATAGAGAGAAATTTTAAAGGTTTTTAATAAAAAATACCAGCACAACTGCAGAAGTTGTGTTATTGAGTGGCTTTCTTAGCAGGTTTAAATCCTCCCTGCCCCATATTTCAGTGCAAACCTATTTAATTATTAAATAACAACAACCTTCTATCAGAACTGACACTGTTCTCCTCACCATGATGGGAATTTTCCTGTTAGCAGGGTTTGAAGATGTTTTCTTTTCTGGTAGGCTATACAGTCAAATTCAGAGCATGCTGCCAGCTCACAGCCTGCTGGACTGTGAACTTTGGTATGGTAGTCTGTGCACTTGCCACAGGAACCAGTCTTGTCTGAAATCTCATGCTTGCTGGAAGAAGTGATGACAATGCATATTTACCTTTTCCCACTTCTGTATGTGTTGATTGTTAAGAGTCCTCCTTCTATAGGACTCTGCAAGGCACCTGGATTTTGATAGGACAATGAAAACAGCTTCTGCTGTTTCTCAGAAGAAAAAGTACAGAAAAATATTTCTCAATGTATTTTTTTTTCCAGTTCTGGCATTGCTGTATATTATCTGTAATAAGATATGGTATTATAAGACCACAAGTGTGATTTGCATGCATTTAGTTTAACTATGTCTGTACAAGCAGTAATGCTGATTTGCTGTACTTTCCATGTCAAAGCAAGGCAGATGTATTTACTTCTTTATTTTACTTCTTTTTTTTTTTTCTTTTTTCTGCAGAAGTTTATACCAAAGATGGCAACTCTTATGGTAAACCCTGTGAGTTCCCCTTTCTGTATAACAAAGTGTGGCATCATGACTGCATTCAGGATGAAATGCACACGGGTGGGAAATGGTGCGCCACTTCTGAAGATTATTCTCGCGATGGAAAATGGGGAGTCTGCTTACAGCCAGGCATGTTGGGTTTCTAAATAGACATCCTAAAAGCATTCTGTCACTTCTCTGATGTACAGCTCCACCTTCACGTGGCTGTTAAGCTGTGTAAAAGCTTTTTATTGCAGTGTTGGTTTACACTGCAAGTATTTGTGATTACCAATATAAAAATCAATAGATCTCAGTTTTATATTCAAAACCTTTTCTTTTGAAACTTTCATAATGTTTCTGTAGAGTTGTAGTTACAAGTATCTTCTTCTTCCTTTAAACAGAGGATGGTTGTCATGATAGCTGGGAACATGATCCAGGGTCTGAAAATTGCTACCAGTTTAATACACAGTCTGCTCTTTCTTGGAAGGAAGCTTATATTTCATGTCAAAGGCAAGGAGGAGATTTACTTAGCATCCAAAATGCATCTGAGTTAAGTTACATACAAGGTAGGTGTAATTATTCACATATGAATATTGGGAAATCTTTATAAAGTAGAGGCAGCACTTTAGTTTCTCTCCTAAATCTCTGGGTCAAAAGTTGATTGTACTTTAAGTATTTTAGCTTTCATTTGTGTAGCAAAACTAAGGTGCTAGTCTCATTTTAGGGAGTTATTTAAATTTATCTGTATGATTTCTTTATAGCAGTTAGATGTTGTCCATATTGTTAATGAGGAATGTCCCCAAAATCTTAAATGCAGACCAGGGTGGCAGTTGGTGTTTTAGCAGCATGTTACTTTCTTGTTATGAAATTGTCCTCCCTGATGTTCAGTCTTGACCTGGAGAAATTATCCAAATGCCTTTGGGACTGTAAAACCAAAGGAGAAACATCTGAAGACGTTGTGAGGGAAGGTTTGCGTGGATTAATTCCCCCTCAGTTCAAGAAAGTTTGCATGTTTAATTATAGTAGCAATCTTTCTGTTCTGGAATGCATGCCATTTCAGAATGCATTTTTACTTTAAAGGAGATCAATAAAGGATGAACATTTTATACTTATTGTTTTCTTTTTTAAAAAATGTTTCTAGGCAAGGATGACATTGCAGAGATTTTCTGGATTGGCTTAAATCAACTGGATGTTTCTGGTGGTTGGCAGTGGTCAGATCACAAACCTTTGAATTTTCTCAACTGGCATCCAGGTACTGATATTTCTGGTGGTGTTGATAATATTCTCAACAGTAACTAGTATTAGGTTTTTTTTTCTATCTCATTCCATTTTCAGCAGCATCTTTACCTCCTAGCCAGTGAATCTTTCTGTTCTCATTTTATATTTACAGTTGATTAGATCTCTAAAAAGATAAAACATAAATAGTATTTTTGAAGTCCATTTTAGTAAAGTATCCACAGCTTTCCTAGCTGCTAAATTCGCCTCCCACTGACAGAATGACACTGATTTCCCTCAAATATTCTGATTGTTTGTGTTCGCACAAGGACTGATGTTACTTAGAAGTTTAAGTTGTGTTTTTAAACTTAAAGGTTGCCTAAATTTGTTTCAAGGTGAAGATGAAAGAAGTATAAACCTTTGAAAAACCTATCTTAATTACTGCTAAGATGATAGTAAGATTAGTGACACTATTTGGAATTTTCAGGATGAATTTGTAATGTTCTCACAAATATTTTGTGAATCTATGTGTATATGAGAATTCCAGAGCAATAGTCATCAGGAATGCTGAAACTAACGTTGTTCTGTCATTCAAGCTGAATTTGAGTTTTTTTAAGTGGACTTCTCCTTTTTCCTTTAGTTTCTAGCATAGTCCTGCAACTGGAATTCTGTGAAAAGTTGAGAAGTGGTTTCTGTTACTTTTTTGACAGCTTTGCTAAGAAATTTCTGGATTTTCCAAATGTGCTCTGTCTTTTGGAAACATTAAGAACTTTGCTGCTTGTAGTATTGACTGCACCCTCTTCTGGAGCTGTGACCACTCTGTAGGACTGTAATGCAGAGCTAGAGCCCAGACTATCCTGAGATACAGCGGCATAATTTAGTCTGCAGTCATGGCAGACATATTCATGTCTACCCATCTTGTGAAATTACCTACTGGTGCCTTACAGGAATTTTGATATGTGCAAGTTGAGCCCATTACTTTTCCTTTTACTTTACCCCTCTGAAAAGACCCTGTTCCTGTCCCACTGTTCTCTTTCATGGAGAACTGAGATTTAGCCTGAGCCTTTTTACTGTGAGCCTGAACGAACCCAGTACAGGGTATGAGGTGCTCTGTGTAGGGCACAATGTGGGTTTGCATTGAGGCTCAAAGAAAAACAGAGTCAAAAAGTTCCATTAGAAAGGTGCTCCAAGGGAAGCTGAAGACTGCAAAAAAGAGCTATTCTCTGTGCTGTTTTAAATCTGGGGCCTTGTCTAAGGTTTCTGTTTCGGTAGAGGTTATGGTTAGCATTGAGAGAAAGTGCAGTACTGTCTTTGGAGTAAGGGTGGAATGGGACTGCCAAAGGAAGCTGAGGGCTGCAAAAATGGCTCTCCCCTGAGATATTTCTAGTCTGGGAAAGTGCTCAGCCAAGGGTTTCTTGTATTGTAAATAGAACATTCCTCCTGGTTCTATGATTAAACATTGGAAAAGAAGTCAAGATTCCTTGATTCTGAAACTTTGTCTCTTAGAAAAAAACATTCTGTGGGACCTGTGCTGGGACAGCTGCCCTCAGCTGATACAAATTATGTTCTTCAAATACAAGGTGCTGTACTATCCAAAGAGTGCTATTTTTGTATTGAAAACCAGTAGTAAAAGGAAGCTGTCACTGCCTTACTGTTTGATAACTTGTGCTGTTATATTTTTATTTGTTCCTGTCTATAGATATGGAGAGTTTATCCCCACTGGATGGGACAAGTTGTGTGGTGATGAATGCTGCTTCAGGTCAGTGGCAGAGTTACCACTGTGGGACTCAGCTTCCATATGCTTGCAAGAAGTCACTCAATAAAGTTTCAAGCATTCCAGGTAGGACAGTTTGCATTTTTGAGTTCTGTATGTTAATACAAGTATAATGTTGACTTATGGAGTCTTTCTTTTCCCTCCCAAGCCTTTTCAGGCATCTCTGCCAAAACATTTTCACAACAGCTTTGGGTTTTTTAGCAGAGCAGAAGCAAACTCTGTTTCTTCAGTGTCAAGATGATGCATCACAAATGGTTTTCATTATTTGCAGCTTTCTCATTCACACATAAAGCATTTTGCAGTGGTCTTGCCCTTTTCATCACATTTTCCTCCATGGCTTGTGCCTTCTTTCATGTATTACTGGAAGTCTGGAACTGGCAGTTGCATCTCAAACCTTTCCACCTTTGCTTTAAGCCTGTTTCTCTTGCTCTTGGTGTGTATTGACATAAAATGAGGCTTACCTGGATCTTGGATCAAACTCTGTTGAATTAAAATAGAAGTAGTCAAATAACCTTACTGTCCTCTGAAACCAGGCCAAGCACTGCAAATCAGAACGCAGGGGTTGGTAGTTTGCTCAGTGTGTAATCTTTACTGGACCCATAACAGCTCTTATAAGTGAATAACTCCTTTATCCCAACCTACACACACACACAGAGGCCTTCAGTGTTTACAGTGTTCAACCATAACTGCTTCCATGCTCTTGGCCATTTATCTACACCTGAATGTCCAGCCCTTCCTATGTCCATGACCTCTTCTTCTATGTGTGCTTTGACCTTACCCAGTTCCCAGAGCTCCAGTTTGTAGGGCTCTTCTGCAAAAACTTTTACTTAAAGATAATTGTCCTTGAATGACAGGGAGAACTACAGGATAAGGGATGTGGAGAGTGTCTGGCTAAGGCATGTTCTCTCCAGCTCCCCCTGGGGAGGTGTGTGCATTTGAAGAAATGGTAATCAGTTTAAATTTAACTGAAGTGGTTCAAATTTTGCAGTGATGCTCTGAGAGCTAGTTATCAGTTAACAATTCTTGTCTGTTCTCTGGCTCCTCAGTGGGGTATGTAGAATTATTACCAGTGTTTATATAGTCCTTTATTCATTAAAAAACAAAATTCCTGTGGTTGGAGTGTTTTATAGTGTGTTTTGAACCAGAGGGGCTATTAGTATATACCTTTTCAGCACCCATTAAAACTAGTTAGAATTCTTGAATATCTTGAGAGGAAAAAAATCTTTAAAATTAAGCATTTTTTGAGTTGCAATGAATCAACTAGATGTCTTCAGCTGCTTTTAAAATCCTGCTTACAATTTCTTTTGAGCCTTTCACTTACACTAAGACAAGCTTAATGTAATGCAGTCCTGCTTTTTACTTTCACTCACACTAACTTCTTTCTCCTTGCACCTGCTTCATGGCCCCAAAATATTATGAGTTCTCCTAATGCTGCATTGAAGTCTATTTGTTTGACTAAGCTGTGACCCTTTCTTACATGAGCCCTGAAGAGATGTGAACACATTCTGATTGCTGCCTTCTGGCTATTTTCAAGGTGCTGCTGACTTTAAAGCCAACATGTTGCACTAGGCAATGTGAAACCAAAGCCTCTAATTCTATTTCTCTTCATTTTTAGAGTTTTGGAGACACTTGGATACTCGCTGTGATCCAGGCTGGCTCCCCCACGATGGCTTTTGCTACATGCCTGTAAACAAGCAGGCACCTTGGAGTACAGCAGATGAGTTGTGCAAAGCAAATAAGAGTAACCTCATCAGTGTTCACTCATTAGCAGATGTTGAACTGGTTGTTACAAAGCTTCATAATGGTGAGTTGGGGTAGTTGTAAAAGTCAAGCACCAAATGCTGCACACCATGAATTACAAACTGCTTTCCATGTTCTAGCATAGGGTTGTTATAACCTCCAGCTTTCAAGTGTGGGTGTTAATGCTGAGCTTGTACTCAAGCTAGTGTTGAATGTTGCTGTGCAGATCCAGGCCTTCTGTGTTAGGACTTGTTCTGGTTCAGTCTATTAACTTATTTATTTACTGGGCTAACCTACTTCTAGTTTTTTAATACTTTATGTTTAATTTGCTGGTTCAAAGAGAATAATAGATAGTTGGGTCAATATTTTGACTGGTAGTGTTTGATGCTATGTCTTTGCCTACGCTCTAAATTTGGTTGAGGGTTTTTTTGCTTGTGTGTTTGATATTTCTGCTTGTTTGTGGTTGGTTTTTTTCCCTGTTTGTTCCTTCTCTGTGAAACTTACTCATTGTCATGAATATAAGGTAAGAAACAAGATAACAAACATACATTATGGTTGTGTCAAATACCTTTTCTCACTGTAAGATAAATAAAAACACTATACTGCTGCACAGTATTTTTCACTGCTGTGCAGTATGATAAAAAAATTGAATTTAGCTGATAACACATTGCTTTCCTATTAGTTTGAATAGTATATTGAAACAACAGTCTTGTCCTAATTTTAAATTACAGATGCTGAAGAGGAAATGTGGATGGGTCTCAAGAATGACGATGTGCCAACCTTGTTCAAATGGTCAGATGGCTCACCTGTGGTTTTCACCTACTGGGATCAGAATGAACCAAAAGTTCCCTTTAACAGCACTCCTAACTGCGTGTCATATTCAGGCAAGGTAGGAATACAGTGTTGAGTTTGCTTGTTGGTTTGTATTTTTTCATCATAGTATAGGCAACACTGAAAGTCATGGAGGAGAATAAAGCAGATAATAAAGCTCTTCTTATTTCTGGAATAATCTTTAAAATATATTTTTCTACAAGCAAATTTTGGAAAATTATTTAGCTAGAACTTTACAGCTGTGTACTGTAACAAATGGAAGAAATGACTCTTAGCTCTGAAACGACCACATTGTTGGCCAGACAGTTGGCCTTGTCACTCTGTATTTTGAGTTACTGTATTCTTGCATGTCTCTGGCAGAAAGGTAGGAAGGAAGGGAAATCTGGGTTCAGTCATTTTCCAGAGCAGTTTGAGTCAACCAGTCTGAGGATGGAATGTTCTAAAAAGAGTGTTGGTGAAGAAAGGAGGCCACTAAGAGTGGGAAGCAGGCTGTATCCCATCCTGCAGATTCATGAGAAAAGTGGAGCACGCATTTGCCTGCTGTGTCATCAGCCTGGCACTGGAGCTTGTGTTCAGCTCCTCTGAGCTGTCTGTGAGCTACTGCCACGTTAAGCTGAGCACACCTCCTGCACCCATTCCCTTCCTGATCTAAGAGAATTGGCACCACCCTGGCCTTTTCTTTCCTGTTTGGATGTGATCCAGAATCCTCCCATCTCCATGTGTGTCAGCTTTCTCTCTCCCTTCCAAACGTGTTCCTGTGCATATAATCTGTGGCATCCCACCCAATGGCTATACCAGAGGCTTTTTGGCTTTCACACCAATGGAAACAGCCCCTGTAAACGTAGAAATGGAAAGATGGTTAGAATTTCAAATACTCTTTTCCTTTCATTCTCACAGCTGGGACAATGGAGGGTCAAATCCTGTGAAGAAAAGTTGAAATACGTTTGCAAGAAAAAAGGAGAGATTTTGAATGAAACAAAATCAGATGAAAGTTGTTCATTGGAAGAGGTAATAGGAAGCCTCTGTTTCTTACATTGTCATTTTTCTCAGAAACCTGCTTGAAATCACTTATTTCTTCTACTTCCATTTCTTTCTTGTCTGTTCAGTAAAGTGTGTGAAACATGTTATCTGAAAAAGGACATTTATACATCATAAACCAAATTTCATATTTTCCTAAGCAGGCTTGGGATGTATTATCAGTCTATTGATGAAAGTATTATGAGCTTGGACCCAGGAAAGGTTATGGTTTTTTAATTTATTTATTCAAAAGAAGTTAATTTTATTAGAAACATTATTGATAGCACCATTTGTTTTGTTGTTTTTGCTCAAATTATGTTTTAAAATTTGGGATAAGTTCTTTGCAACATAAAGATATGCAGAGATTGTTAACTGGGATTAGGCTTGTTACACTTCATTTGCTCTCATTTTTGTTCTATGACTTGAATAAGGGTGGGGGCTTTTTGGTTTTTTGGTTGGCTTTTATTGCAGTGTGACATCTTACAGCTTAAATAAAGTATTTGTCTTTTGAGCTAGCCTGTGATGGTATTGCTAGCTACTTCAGAGTTATTTGGTTCAGTTCTGTGTGGCATATTGCTTGCAACAGGAAAGATATTTACTCCTTATCTTTTTTTCTATGTGAGCTTTTAACTCTGTCTTTTCAGAGACTTCCAGCATGTAGGGTTACAGCTTTCTGTGCTGTTCAGACACCAGTGGCATTGCTAGGCTAGAAAAGAGTTAACACATTACTGTTTCTTGAAACTTCAGTGTAAATATGGGGAGAAATGTTGGAATGATAGAGAAATTTTGTAAGTTCACACATTTGCAGTATCAAGTATTTTTCTCAGAAGTAAAGGAACACTGGTGTATGCCTTCCTAGTATTCTTGTGTTTGAATCCTGGCCTTGGTGGAACAGCATGAAAACTCCTATTGTTTTGGATTGGACTGGGCTGTTGCCCTTGTGTTTCTCTCTGTAAATGCACATAGTGGTCAGAAGACTCTGCCCAGGCAAGCTAAAACAGTGGTGTATTTTATTCCTGTTGCTGCATTATTTTTTAGAACTGTGATTGTGAGAGTTGATGATAGTGGACCTTGTGTGTGACACAGTGCATTTCTTTCTTGTATATGCTGTGCCAGCTTGTGGGCACCAGCCACTGTTGGCAATGATTTATTTTCCCCTGTAGGTAATGCCTAAATTAGGTTGTTTTGTATAAATGTGTTTTTTGTTTCGCTAACCAGGGATGGGAGAAACATGGAAACTACTGCTACAGGATTGATAAAATGGAAGTTTCATTTGGAGCCCAGTGCAATCTCACAGTGATGAACAGGTAAAGCACATTTGTAATTTATGAGCAGGTTTTAACATCACAATCCTGGAGCTAAAATCAGAGATTAAAACTGCTGTATCATAACTAAGGGTTTATAACCAAAAAGTAGAGAGGGAATTGCTTTTGCCAAGAACTAGAAAGCTGTGTTTTCCACAGTGTGACAATGGTAAAACTACAATGTGAAATCCTTCTTGGAAGTATGAGAATTCCCAGCTTGCTGACCCCAGGCTGAATATGGGACTGCCTGGATGACTGCTTGAACTGACTCATGTAATATTCCTGGTTTTTAAATTTTCTCAAAGTTTGGTGTCTTTCAAATATTGACTTTGATTAATCTGTGGATTTTCAGATTTGAGCAAGAATTTATTAACAGTCTAATTAGAAAACACACCAAAGTTGAAGAAAAGTACTTCTGGACCGGTTTGCAGGATATTAGCCAGTCAGGAATATATTCCTGGGGTACAGTGAATGGGGAAACACCTGAAGCTGTGACATACACTAACTGGAATTCCATGCAACCAGGTAAACTTGAAAACTAAAAAACTCGTAAATATGCTGTGCTTTTACATTGAGCAAGCACTGGAGTACCATGTTACAGATCTCCAAGCATGTGATAAAGTAGTAATTCACAATTATGTCAGGGTTTTTTTGAAAACCAGCCAATGGTTTTAAATGTGGTTTTGGTGGCTTTAATTTCAGAGTTTTCAGGAGGATGTGTGGCCATGTCCAGTGGAAATTCTCTTGGAAAGTGGGAAACTAAGGACTGTAAAACCACTAAAGCATTTTCTGTCTGCAAAAAATATATTGGGAAGCCCAAGGAGCCAGAAGTGCTCCCAAAGCCAACAGATCCCTGTCCCCCTGGGTGGCACAATGGATCCGGCCTTGCCTGCTACAAGGTAAAATGTTTTTCCTGTTTGATGTTAATTGCTCATTACTGTCTTGGAGGAAGTGAATGATCAGCCAGTTTGTGGGCACAGATGCTCTGGAGGGCATTTTAAAGGTGCTCTTCACCAGGAGAGGGAATTGGTGTTGATTCAGGTTGACTGCCTGCAGATACTGTCGTGCATCATCATCTGCCATTTCTGGAAGGTGCATTGTGCCTGTTTCTGTGGGCACCTGAGTGGGGTGCCCTGTGCTGCTGCCTCAGGAGACTGATGTTGTCAGGGTGCTGTGCCTGTGTCTTCCCTGCTGCCCTTGGGCATGCACAGACACCTGGATAGGGAAGGAAAGCTCTTTGCATCACCTTCCCTTGCCCTTTTCCTTTCAGTACCCTAGGAGTATAGATAGGAGAGGTAGGATTTCCTCTGGTTTGAATATGGATACATAAAAACATTCAGCCTCAGTTGTATTTTACTGTTTCAAAGTAAATAGTGGAAGCAAGCAGCTGTGCTGTGTAGCTGGAATGGCTTAAACAAATTTGTACTTAGAAATGCAGGTTTTTCCCCTCCTATTAAAAATTAAATCAAGTTAAAACTGACCCTGTTAATTGGATTATTTATTCATTATTTTTGGACTCAGTGTCTGCAATGAACTCTTTCTTGTAAACAGCTCATGTAGCAAAGTGGGGAAACCCAGTTTGAATAACAAGGGTGTGGGCAAGCATCCTGAAGGGATAGGTCTGTGCTGCTGTGCAGCATAGCTGTCCTGTAGCTGATGGACTTGACAGATGGCCCTGGCCTGGATTCTTCACAACTGCTGTTGACCAAATGCAGCATGTCTGTGCAGAGAGATCCAGCTGATGGGAATTGTCTTGGACTGAAACCAAGGGGATCAAGTGGACATGTTAGCTGAGGTGTATGAGCCAGACTTACACCTCAGATGCATACAGGTAGCCAAGGGTGTGCCAAAGAACTTTCTTCACATGCAGCACTTAAATGACACAGTTGTCATAGTTTCTGTGAACATTAGGCTTTGTAGTTCATCTTAAATTTGAAAGAACAACATCCCTTAAAATTTGACTTGCAGTTATGGAATGAGCTGGCTGGTAGTTTCTAAAATCTTCCTGGTAAAGAAAAATAGAGAAAGTCTGTCATGTGGAATATGTGTGTTTGAAACAAATTTTTGTCAGCTAAACTTCAGAGTCTGGCTGTTGTCAAACAAACTGGAAGAAAAATTGTTAAAAAGTCAAGTTCTTTCCCTATGTAAATACCAGTTATTAAATCTCAGGTGGCTATATTTTAGTAGAACAGGAAGGTTTTAAAAATACTGCCTCGTGTATCATTTTCTGCTCTGACATTTGGTTGTTGTGAAGTTCTTTCATAGTGAAAGAGTGCTGCGAACCAGGACCTGGGAAGAGGCAGAAAGGTTCTGTGAAGCCCTTGGAGGCCATCTGCCTAGTTTTAGCCACTCAGAAGAAATCAAGGCACTTCATTCTATCCTGAGAAAAATGATCAGGTAACAAACTAGCCATGTTCTAAAATTCTGGTTCTGCAGTGTGTCACAGACGCTGCTGTTGATGCCAAATGGCAAATATGAGATAGTGTGTGATAAATGTGTTTCCCACGGAAAAGCTAGATGTGGCATTTGAACTGCCTTGCTGGAAAATGTCAATGGAGTACAGTTTAGGCAAATATTTCACATTGCTAGAGGCAGCACAGGAAGAGAAATTTATGTAATGGAAGATGCTCAAAGCAAATCTAAGTATGTTGTTATAATACATTTTTCCTTCTCTGTGTTGAATTTTGGCACAGCTAGATGGTAAATGTACCTATTCTTTACTGGTACATTCTTTAGAGATGAGTGATTATTTCAGTTTTTCAGATACATCTCATTTTTATTCATGAAATGCTTCCTGACTAAACTGGGTGCTAACTTTTGAAAATGTGAATAATGTAGTGTCCAGCAATCTGGTTGGCACAGATCCTATTTGGCATAGCTGCATTAACACTGTATGGGCATTAGATGGGTATGCTGAGTGTTCTGGTATCAACAGATTAAATGCTAAATAATTTATGAGTTTAAAGCTTTATTTTTAATCAAATGAACTGTCACTGCAAAGCTTTATTAGGCATTGGTGTGATGTCAGATCCTTGTGTAATATGTTTTTTTGATTGACAGTCTGTTTTTTCCGAACTTTTGCCTGCTTAAACTCAAATGCTGCCAGTTATGTGATGTAAATTTTTTCATCAACAAACTAAATCAGGATTATTGCAAAGCTGCCAGCATAAAACACTGTGATTAAATTTTTAAACCTGATGACTGAAGAAGTTGAGAAACCAGTGAACTTTTTTTAGAAGTGCACAAGTCATGAAAATTACTCAGTGTTTATGCTAATAAGAGACAAAACCAAACTTGTATGCTCTATATATAGATAGTTAGCTTGTGTAAAAGCCACTTGTGATTCCTTTGCTAAACTGGCTGAATACACAGTAAAAAACAGTGCACAAATTATTTCTAGCTGTAGACCTTACAAGATGATTTTGTGATTTTCAATTTTATTTTAGTGCACTTAATCTACTATGAAATGTGAACAGACAAATAACATATTATTTTCTTACAAGTAAGTACTTGGAATTGCTTTTCAACTTGCAGACTAAGGTATTAATTATATTTTCTGTTAGGAGTTTAGAGGTCGAGACTTCTGTCTTTCCAAGAAGTCAGTTTACACACAGTTCTCCTGCATTTCCCACAGTTCAGAAATTTTGAGCTTAGTCAGAAAGAGTATAAGTCACAGTATTTCAATATTATTCCAGCAGAACTTAAAATGAGGGGCAATGTATTGAGCCTGGTAGAAATTGATTTGCAGTCGGTGTTGCAGCAACTGCTCATATCAGATACAACTGAAAATACAGTATTTTCCTCTGGGCTTACCCTTTTTGCAGCACTTCAGAACATTCTGAACTGAAATACTACATAGTTGATATTGCCTGAGATAGTTTAAATAATGTTTGTTTACATAACATGATGAATTGTTGAAGATAGTTATGCTTTTAAATTACTCAGAGGTGTTGATTACATAAAATAGTTTGGAGGTCATATGTCAAGGGCAGTTAATCTAAAAGTCAAGCTCATTTGAAATGGGAAATAGGAAACCATGTGAACTATTTCACCAAGAACAAGTACTTTAGCTAACTGGGAGAAATCATGCTAAGGTGATATTAGATGTGATTAGCTGCTGGAGTGTGCTGGCATGCAGTTTGTTCGTATTCTCTGTATTTACTCAGAGGCTGCAGTCTCAGATTACTGCATTCATTTCAGCTTGGGGAAGGAGCCACACCTCGACTCTCTTGGTTTCGGGTTTTTTCCCCTTGCACAGTTCTCTGGTGACTCACTGAGATTTGTTTGTTTTTAAATGTTAGCAAGAGTCATTCTGGTTCACCAGGAAAAGGGCAGCTTGCCTAGTCCATTTTGTTCTTTACTCAGATTCCACCTTAGAGTCAAACAGGAGCCAGAATTGCTCCAGTCAAATCAGGCTATTGCCATTGGAAAGGAAAATAAAATTAGCCTGCCAGCCTTCCCCTGTCTGGAAGAACTAGGAGATAACCTCTTTTGGCTTTAAGGGACGTGATGCAGGCAGAACAGATCCGCTTCAGTTACTTCCATTCTTTCTGGACTGTGTTTGTGAGCGTTCTGCATCTTATAGCTGGCAGCAGTGCTGGGCTCAGGAGGGGAAAGAGCTTGGACTGGTTAGAGGTAACATTTCAGCGAGGACGCCTTACTGGAAAAAAATCCAGGTTGCCTTTTATATGAACAGCTCTGCTGCTGGAATTGTTTTGAATCTAGAAAGCCTCACAAACACTTGAGTTTGAAAGAAAAAATCACCTTAACGGAATGGCCAAAACAGCAATAAAGCTGACATGCAAGTTAGAGTAATTACATTAATACAGCTTCTCTTTTCTTCCACTGAAGTGCAGGTAATTGGCAGGATGTGATGTAGCTAGTGTATCCCTGTTGCAGCAGGGATAAGAGGGTGGCCAGATGGGCTTCATGCAGAGTTTTGAGTCAGCACTGCCTAAGATTAAATAGTGCCTTAAATTGCACCATTAAGGAGTTGGCCCAGATGTGTACCTTATCTCTTCTTAAGAACTAGGTTGGCCTACAAGCCTCTAAAACTTCCCTTAGGCTCTTAATCTTGTGTTGGAGCTGTCATAAAGGACAGAGAAAATAATTTTCTATTTTGGCAATTAGAATATGATTAGAAAAAATTACAGGTTCATAGTCCCTTCACAATCTAAAGTGTATTTATTCTCTCCTGTGGTACATTGACTTTTATGAATATTTAGCTCTGTGTAAAATTAAAAACACCAGTATTCCACAGGGATTGCTAGAGATTTATGATCTTTCAGTGTCAATCAGTGTGGAGTCCATTGTGAAGCAAAATTGCATGTATGCTTTAGTTTAAAACTCAGGATACTTTCGGTTTTTAGAGACAGTTCTAGGAGTGTGGCTCAAAGAATACTGTGTCACTGATAAATCCATTTTGGTATCCGTCCATAGGATGAATTTTAAGTACTTTGCAATGAGGAGACATACTTGAAGCATAAGAAAATTCCTTGCTGCAAGCTCACTTGCAGTAGAGAGTCTCAATTCATCTTTGTCTTAATTAGTTGGTGGAATTCTTTCTTGTGATGAGATGACACAATAATTTCAGAGGGTTATCAGAAGGTTTTACTGAAGCTTAAAAGTACTGTCAGGTGTCATGTAGCAGTTACTAAATTACTCATGGTCATGTCTGAACAATTCCAAAAGAAGCAACAGAGGTACATTAATGTGTAAGGGCCCAGTCAGTTGAAAACATTGCTCTGTTTGCAGGCTAGTAATTGTAAATTGGGTGATAAGCTGGGGAAATTCTTGACCTGGCCCTCTTCTTGTTTTTAATTTATTTATTTATTATATAATAGCCAAATACAAATTGAAAGAGTTTGAAAAATTGCTGTAGAACCTCAGGTAATTACTGCAAATCGTTTTGAAATTAATGTCTCATACTTCCTTTTTAGTAGATATTCCTGTGTGGTGATCAGCTGCTGAAACTGCACTAAGTCTATAGGTGGCAACTAGGAGGGGATGTCTGCTTCTTAATTGCAAGAGCAGCCACAGAAAAATAAAGTCCTAAAGGCAAATAGCTTTTAGGTTATATATAGCTGCTTGACAGCTGTGAATATTTGGCTTACAGCTTTCCCTCTGCAGCGATATGAGGCATTTAGGCTCTTTAAAGGCTCCTTAGTTGTATCATTGAAAGACTAAAGATTGGTGGTAGTGTGATCACTCTTATGTGTTTTTATCATACTGATCAATGTCAGAAAACTATTACTGGAGTTGAGAACAAAGAACAAAACAATTAGATTTGTTGATGGCTGATACTTTTCTTCTTGAAGGAAACTTTACCAAGTAAAGTACTGTTGCCCTTCTTGGATTTCACATACCCTGGGTTAAGTCGTTTCTTGGTGCTGCACAGTCAGTATTTTCAGACTGTTCAGTCTTTGTAGTGATACATGTGGAAAGCTAGTGGCAAAGCTTGATTCTGAGTCCATCCCTCCAGATAATAAAGTAATTTTCATAAATCTTCTGAGCTCTGGCTTCAAATCACTGAACTTGTCAGCACTATTTTCTGGGGAGCCTTTTCCAAACTCTGACCTCTGCTGGTAAGATGTCCAGTTTTGAGCTTAAATTTTTTTTTTTTTGAGTTGTGGTTCCCTCAGATATGATGTTCTTTTTGCTCAAATCACTCCTCTTCTTGCAGGTTTAGGCTCCTAAAATATTATAGGTAATAATTGTATCTTTTCCCTGTCTTTCTTTGGGATCATTGATGAAGTGGTGATGCAGCCCACAAAGGAATTACCTGATTTTGTTTGTTTTCTTCTGTACAGAAGAGGTCCTAGCCCTTGTATTTATTTTCTTTTTCAACTGCTACAACTTGCAGCAGTAAAACCTTGGTTTTTCTGCTTGGTCCTAAATCATGCCATGCCATAGGTCAGTCTTCCTATTAAATGAGCTGTACCATATGCTTGGCATAAGATTATATCTTGTTTATTTACAGCAATGACAGATGGGTCTGGATTGGAATGAATAAGAGAAGTCCTGATTCTTTGGGAACCTGGCAATGGAGTGATAACAAACCTGTAAGTTAACTGACCAGGAAATGTCATATACTGACTTGTTTCGGCTAGGACTGAATTGAAAGTAAATTGATAAATATTTTAATTAAAATATGTCAGGTCTTTCAACAGATTAGTAATTCAGAAGAAGACTATGCACTTAAGAGCTGCCATCCAAGCAGATTTCTAATTAAAAGTATATCTTTAACAACGTTAATCTGATTTCCATCTCCATTATATTAAAATTATTTCACAGAAATATAGTAGTAAACATCCAAGAGCTGGTGGAGAGAACAAGGTGTTCATGGTACAACAGAAGGGAGGGTTTATCAGCTCATTTCCTTGTTATGACAGACTTTTCCAAAAATAACTTCCTCATTCTAATTATTTTATTTTTCTGAAATTGTGAGTTCTTCCCTCTCCCCCCAAAAAAACAGACATGGAGACACAAAACAGAAGGACTAGCTGCCATTCAACGCTTATTTTAATAGTAATAAACATATTGGGACCCCAGGTTTGAATGGTTATCTCTTAAGATTGCCACAACAAGGCGTCAAATGCTGATTCTTTTGCCCTGTTCATCATCCTGTAGGTAACCAGTGTTGTTATGCCACTCGACTATCTGGAAGATGAGTATGATACAAGAGACTGTGCTGCATTAAAGGTTAGTTTCAAGGTCCTTAATAATGTGTGTTTTCACTTGGAAGTGCTTGGAAAAAATACTTTTTCCAGTTGTATACTGAATTTAGGTTTAGATGTTTTCTTTGTGTAGTGAAAAAGCTGTAGTGTTCCCTTTATCAATATGCACCTATTACAAATTTTCCATTAACCAAGTATTTTTTTATGAACCAAGTCCTGTGCTCATGATAACCTTTCATAGGACTTCTTTTGAACATTTTTAATTACAAAACATTTTAGTAACAATTCTATTCTGTATTGCATAATGCCATACTATGGATCTCTTGTATATTACATATAATTCCTAAGGATGTGTCATGGAGTCTAAAACAAAGAAGCACAGAGAGCCCTACCAGTAACTTTTTAAAATCTATGTTAGCTTTTCTTAACTACTGATTAAGGCAAAAGTTTAAAACCTGAAGAAGAGGAATGCAGTAGCCAGGACAGAGCATGTGTTTGTGTTTATTGTGTGTATTTCCTTGTTTACTTGTGAAATAGACTGTATGTGTTCTGCTGGTTTCTTATTTCAAATGTCAGACCTCAGCCTGATTCCTGATTAAGCTCTTCAATACTTAATTTAGTCTTGATGGCATGAGTTTTAAAATAGCCTTTAATTTTTCTGAAGTATCATCTGACTTTTTGCAGTACCTACCATCCCTTTTAACCTAAATAGAACCACCTCTGCTTTTAGGATTTACTGGGGGAAGGGATACTTGCATTCCTTTCCTTCTGTTCACAGCCATTTCCCTCATTCACTTCTCCGGTGCTCATGACCCCAGAGTGAGAAGCTGGTCAGCATTGAGCTCCTGAAATTTTATACAAAGGAGAGCACTTTGAAGGGAATACTGGGAATGTAATAACTTTCCTCTCCTCCCTGTTATAGACATGTTATGTCAATAAATGATAAAAAATTCTCCTTACTGGAGAGACCAGCAAGAGCGAAGTCAGTTCTTCAAGCTTGATTGTAAGAAATAATCTTAAATAAGAATGATTGTTTCTGTGCCAGTTTAGAGGGTTTCTTCTTTTCAGCAGAAATGAGAATCATTTCAGGGGAACAAATTGCAATAGCATTGATGATAAACTGGGCACTACAAAAACCCTAAGAAACATTATTTCTAGAAAAGACTTTTAAGATGTTTGTATGTAGACTGACCTTAAGCCCTTTACATAATTGCTTCATAGCATTAGCTAACATGGAGAGTTATAGTTGAGGTTATAGCTGTATCTGGTCTTTTATTTTCAAAATAAATTATGTGACTAATGACACAGTAAAATACACTGACTTTGCCAAAGGACCTTTTTAATACAGTTTAATTTTGCATTTCAAAGGCTTGTGCTGTCCTAACTCAGTTTTCTGTTTCTACTTATATGCAGACCTCACAGTTTTCACGGAGATCATTTTGGAGATTTTACTTTCATGAAGGCAGAGATCTGGAATTTTACTTCAGGCCTTTTGATTGTGAAGCTAAGCTTGAATGGGTCTGCCAGATAACAAAAGGTAAACTGCAGTTACATCCATTTATTCATATAAAGAGTTTAATGCAATGAGTTGTAATTATTGCCCTATAATAGAAACTTTGCAAACAATATTTTACTGTTTCCTCTCTGAACTGCTAAGAGGACAGTACATGAAATGTCTCACGAATACCACATACAAACAGATGGACACTTAGATCAGAAATTGACCCTGAGGAGGATGCAGTATCACTGCTCTAGTATTCTTTCTAGTCCCATGAAGTAAGAAGTGGTTTCTTGTGCAGTGATATAAGCCACTGAATTGCAGCATTTGTGAACTTGACTTACTCTTTCTCAGTGATATTTTTAACTAAATCACCACAAATATTTTGGGTGTACAGTTTGCTCCTTAGGTGAACTAGCCTTCTTCTGGTAAAACTGGTGTACTAGCTTCTTGTTGTAGTGAAACAGAGGAATGGGAATACAAAAGAATAGCATGGTATATCTGCACAGATCCAGGTTTTTTCATGCAGTATGAAATGTAATCCAGTAGACTTTACATTTGGATTGTTGATTAAAAAGTGTCTTGGGATGAAACTTTCTTGTTGGGGTGGGACTCTGGTAGAAATACTACCAGATGTTTGATGCTTGAGAGATGGAAGAACCACAGATGTGTAAGATGGAGGTATGCAGTACTACCATTGATTTTGTATCAGCTCTGTATGATTTCATTTTCCTTTGTTGTCATCATGAATACTGAGGAGTATGAGTAGTAACCATCACTTCTGTTATTTGTGGCCACACTATTAGAAGGTGAATTCAGTGACTTTTCCTTTTTTTCCTCTGGACAGGTAGCACTCCAAAGACACCAGAGTGGTATATACCAGGTAATTGGATTTCTTTTGTATTTTTCCACTGCGTGTAGGGTTGTTTATACTCAATATCTTTTATTAGTTTTGTTACGCTGCTACTGCAATACCTGTTTCATACCAGAAAAGGTTAGAACTGATAGAATTTGATAGAATTTGATTTTGAGTGAGTTCAAAATGAAGAGTGTTGACTCTTCCAAGTGTCAAATTGAGATTTCTTAATACATTCAGAAAAAGAAAATATTTGTTTTTCTGAATTTGTTTCTTTCTCATGTGGTATTTCTCCTGTGTAGATGAAATTGGAATTCATGGAGCCCCGCTTGTTGTTGATGGAGCAGAGCTGTGGTTTGTACCAGATAAAAACCTGAGCTACCAGGAAGCTATTTTCTACTGTCAAAAAAATGATAGTGATTTAGCCTCTGTAGAGTCTTACCCAAAACTCAGGACAATACTGTCTCAAATAGAAAAGGTAAGGGGTGTAATCTGTTTTCACAGTTACTTTCCATTGCAGGAAAATTTACTTGCCAAGTTTTCCAATATAAGAAAATGTTAATCTTAATTTATTTCTTTTTCCTGTTGGCCCCAATGGTTTTCAATTGTACTTAAAAGAAAAAGATGGGATAAAAGTGAATTATTTTATTGGCAGTCTGGTAATGGAATTTTTAAATTTTAATGTAGGTTTAACAACATTAAAAAAACACAGAATTCTCTGAATGTTGAAAAAGTGTCATAGCAGGACCACCATACAAGCATCCTATTGTCTGCAAATATTTCATTAACAATTGTGCTGGTTCTTAATTTTGTGCATGGGACAACGTATAGTTTTTCACCTGTTGAGAGGATTTAATTAGAAATGCATGATGGTCTGATAGGCTTTATTGATAGGGGTTTGTGTTGTTCATGGGATGAAAGTACATTCTTGTAAGGTGTCTGAGAAAAACATGTCAAGTTTCAGTACCTCTGTGACTAATTTTGTTACATCACTCTGTCTTTGGTGGAGTCAGCTCTTTCTATGTGGGATGTAAAATACTGGGTTTTCTTCTTTACTTCCACAGTTATCAAACAGCGAACAGAAGTGGTGGCTGAAGTTCATTGATTATGGCTACAGCTATCATTCACCGTATGTAGAATAATTATGAGATGCTTTTTTGGAAGCTTTATTTTGTATTTTTTAGGAATTGTTAACTAGAGTAGTTAATTCATAGTATTTTTATTGTAACTGAGTTAGTAATCCATTTCTTGTGTGTGTTATCAGAGCTTCTAATTTTGGGTTGTTGGGCTTAAGGATCTTAGTCTTGCTGTGGGAATCCTTGAAATATATGATCCTCATAGCTAATGTATGCCCTTGATCTTTGAAATGCTTTTATTGGGGTTTTGAGCCAACTTCTATGTTCTGTTAACATTTGGAGAACTGACAAAAAAGAGCACCCATTCTGATTCTGAGGTTTGAGGAATACCCAAGAACAGGGAATGGGAAATTTGTTTAAGACATCACTGTTCTAATTAGGTAATGCCAAAGTCTTGGAGAGCTTTTAGTATAGTCTTGTAGAGTTGGGATGACTCACAGCAAATCTTGCATCATTCCCTTCTTGGCTGCAGAGAAGATTCACTGTCTTCTTACAAGGAAAGTCCTCACTTTCCAAAATACTGTAGCAATGTACTATTGTAAAAAGAAAACTAAGGCTATTTCCTATTCCCTTCACTTGTTCTGACAATGTGCTGTGATTGCAGCATGGTGATAAATAACCTCATTCTGCACATCTCAACACAGTTAATTTGGGCACAGTACATAACTGCTGAACCTACCACATATTTATTTCTAGCCTAGTTGGTGTAGGGCATCTAGAAACAGTTAATAGCCCAAATTTTTGTTTGCACTGACACTGTTGCCATCAGAATTTCTCCATGAAGGTCACATTGGATTGGAGATTAACTCTGCAATATTTATGTCCAGTTTACAGTTATTTCCACGTTTCCATGATAGATTACTGAGAGATTGCTGGTATATTTCCAGAAAGAACTGGTATAGAGGTAAGACTGTTTTTACTTTTTCACCCCCTCTGCTATTGTTGTGTTTATTTGAAAAGAAAAAAAAAAAGTAGTAATTACTGTTCTACCCAAACTCTTCTATTAAATGCAAATTGATACCAAATTAGGAGTGAATGGCTTCTTCATGATAATCTGATTGACTGTTGAATCATTTTTTCTACCTCATGGTAGAAGCTGTGGTAATATTTCTTAATGACCAGAGGCAAACCTAAATTCAAATGACAAATGATACATTGTCACTCTTTTTGCAACAGAAATTATTAGGTGAAATCTGGTTTTGGTGGCTACCTTTTTGTATTTATGATACATATTCTGAGCTCTGGAGTTTGTCTGAGAGCTGTTAGTTAGAGAGGTTGACTCTATACTTGCAACCATGTACACATCTGGAGACACAAATTCCATTTACTATTGGAATCATACTGTAAGAGATAGACAAAGTAATGAAAAAGCCACCTGGTGGTACTTGAAGCTTATTACTTCCTTTTTTCAACAGATTTATGTTGAGGAAAATGTATAACCTCCAGTGAACGAGAAATCCTCCTGTCTTCTACCATTTCCATTTTAAGCACATTTTCCCCATTATTCAGTTGTTTGCTGATGAACTGTTTTCATCTCTGTTACCCAAAAATTGTTCTAGGCAAGGAAGTCAGTCCATTTATGACTGCAGGAGTCATGTAATACAGCACAGGTCAGATGCTGTACTTGTAGATGTTAAAGGTTTCCTTTTGGCTTTTTTTGATGTTTAGACATACCCTCTTTGCCAGAATACAAGGATAGTCCTCATATAAAAATATTTATTCAATAATACTCTGTTTTCAAGTTCTCTCTGCCTATATGAAATGTTAATACTGGAAGCAAGAGCGAGACTCTGGATCTTCAGGAATATTGTACTATTGTCTGGTGTAAATTATTTAGGCTTGACTGTTGCTCTACTGCTATTTTTAATACTTTCTATTGCATAATAGTAGTTCAATGTGGTTGCACCAAAGAAGGTTTCCCTTCGGGTTGGTCTTTATGTCATAAGGTATGAATAGCAAATGGAGTGTGATAGGCATTACCATAACTGTTTTTTAAAACTTCTGTTTCTGCAGACTACCCAGTTAACTGTAATGTGAAACTGCCCTTCATCTGTGAAAAAAATAATGCCTCCTTACTAGAGAAACATGATCCCAGTTACCACCCAGTCAGAGGAGGCTGCCCTAAAGGCTGGCATCAGTTCCGGAATAAGGTACAACAATAACACAGATTCATCATCCTTGCCTATTTTTCATAGTCCATCAAGCTGGAATCCCTTTCTAAAAGAAAGAAGGAGGTAGCCCCTCTGGTGAGGAATAGACTAGAAATGGGCTTTTGAAAACTAAGTGTAGTGATTAAAATAATCTCTTCCCCTTTTGTCCCTTATTCAGCACTGATGGCTTCTTAAATTCAAAGCATTCATTCTCAGGTTGTTTTGCTTTCCCGTCACCACACCACACCACACACACCATCACCACAGTCCAGGAACACTGGTTGTATTGTCTAATCTTGGGCTTCTACTTTGAATGAAGAGAAGGATTAGGAAGATTAGGAGAGGATGAGATTAGGATTAGGAGAGGATGAGGTTTCTGTGGCAGAAGCATGTTGTCTCTCTTCTGGAGTAACCATAGGCAAGACAGCAAGTCGGCAGACATTGTTTCCTGAGTTGCCTTAATGATTAAATTTACTCAAGAATTAGTGACAGCTTTTAAGAATTAACCAAGAAGTCAGAAACCATAGTATTATTAATTATTGCACTATTACATTTTAAGGCAGTCATGTAGAGTCTTAGTGAGATTCATTCCTGTTGTTTGCTCCACCATTATTCTGTATCAAATCTGCACGTTGAATTCTGCCAAATTTTGCAAGCTTACTTCACATCATTGCAGAATAGACCTTGGAGTTCCTATGTAGTTTTACCCCAAAGGAAGCTTATTACAAGTTCCTGACCAGCACTATCTGGCTGCAGAGTTCATGTGTGAATTCTCATTCCTAAAACAGTACATGTTCTGATGTAGCAAATAAGAATTACTGAATATCAATGAGAAGTTAGTCAGGGGGATCATTTTATATTTAGCTACTCTGCTGAACCAAATAAATGCTTGCATCTACTATCAGGTTCCTTGCTTTCTGCAAAAAATAGTTATAAGTTACTGAAGGAAATGAGAAGTGAGTTTTTAGGGTTGGTTTAAGGACCTCTACATATTGATTTATGTCTTAGGCAGAATGGTATGATGAAAATAATTTTCATTATATTTATTTTGCAGTGTTTTCTAAAGATGAAACCCGAACATTTAACATTTAATGCAGCTAATGAAAAGTGTGTGACTTTTGGAGGCTCTCTTCCATCTATCTCAGATCAAGCTGACCAAGGTAGGGTGGTGAACTGGGGCACTTTAGTATGCAGCTTCTCTTCCACATTCAGAATGGTTCTGCTTAAGAACTTGAGCATAAATCACTTGGTTATCCACAGGCATACTAGGAGCAGTCTAAAAATCCAGGACTAGTTAGAAATACGTTGTCTGTTGTTTGCATCACTGTTAATGTAACATGGAAATGCAGTTAGCAGACATTTGAATCAGCTTAAAGAGCAGCTTCTCTGTATGATCTTAACCTGTTACAAGAAGAAAAAAGTTGCAAAATCTTGCACTGAGAGTTGAGCATAAAAAGGTCATTATTGACTGAAAAATTGTTTGGCTTTGCAAGCTAAAACATAACTGAGACTGTAGACTTTGCACTGTGAAAAACCACCTGCTTCCAAGAGGAGCTCAGCTATGGGAATGAGATGGCAAATACAATGCCAGCTGGAGCACAAATTTATCTTTGTTTCTGCATGTACCAAGCAGTTTAATGTTGCCATTTGTCCAAACTGACCCCCTGTGAGCTCTTACGGACACTGATGAGAGGATGGAAAGCAGGAGAACTGGAAAACAGAGCTGTTTCACCTTAATCAACTAAAGTCAATGAGAGAAATGCAGTGGGGAAGAAATGGGTTCACATTGGTTGCAAGTAATGTTCAGCAATAAACTGCTGAATGATGTGGCTGAATTTGCAACTTTATTCTTGTGGATAATTAAGAGTTCTCTGAGGGTATATCTGAAGTAGCTCGGTTGAATTCTGCAGTGCCCACAGTGCATATTTTCTTTATAAGCAAATAACCCCTTGCCAAACAAAACATGGTAAGTAGACTAGAGGAGTCAAGAGTGTACCTGCAGGCAGCAGCTTAATGGTAATTTTTTTTTACCACTGTTATTGGGGAGGATTAGTGTTATATACAGGAATATACATGTCTTAGGCCTACGTGTTTTTGTATGTATTTAAGGTTGGAAAAGCACAGCCATTCTGAAATGTTACATAGCAGGATCCCTTTTGTGATTTGGTGCATTTGGAAGTGTTTGTTATTGTGTCTTGCTTTTCTTTTCTCTGTGTACTGGAGACCACCTATATGGAAAGAAGACACAGTCCTCTTAAAATGTGTTTCTTTCTATAGGCTGCCTCTATTCCTCCCGGTGGCATTAGGGGCTAGTCCTGACATGTAAATCTAGAGTGGCTTTGTGTCCTTCAGAAAATAGGCTGTGGCTTGTCTGGCATGTGACCAATAGTTAAAACATGTCAGCAGTAGCTAATTACATGGCTTCGATTTGTCTTGTGAACTAGTCAAGTTTAGTGAATGCCTCTGATGCCTGCAGGGTTACTAAAGCCCATTGTTTCTTGACAGAATGCTCACTAAGAGGGGTCTGATTGAAGGTTTACCTGGCTGACTTTTTTTTCAGCTGAATCTGACTTTCTTTGACCTGTTTTGCTTTCTCTGATGGTGGGGTGGACAAACTCTGCCAGAATCCAAAAAATGTTCTGATTTATGGTATATAAAAGAGAAAATGGGAGATAAGATTTCTTTCTTCAATTCAAAAAGGGCAGTGAAACAATACAAGATCTTGCAGGCTTGTGGAAAAGCAGCTTCTTAAATTTGTAAGTAAAAAGACTCCAAATTAGTGGGCAAAAGAACAGGTTAAATCCCCTACCTTCTCCTCAACTCAGAATTTGAAGGACAAATACCAACAGCCTGCTCCTTTCAGATAAAATCAATATGAGAGGTGTTATCATATGGAAGGAAGGGGATGATAGGCATTCGGCAGTCAGGAAGGGCTGGAAAAATTAAATTAGCATAAACAGGGACTGCATAGTCTTACTTATGTGAATTATTCTTTCAGATGTTTACTGTTGTTTTCCTAACCACAATATGTACATTTACTGTTCTGTCCAACAGATTTTATAACATCCTTGCTTCCTGGTCTGCCAAAAGATATTTGGATTGGTTTACAGTTCTTGTTCAGTACAAGAGAAAACAAATGGATAGATGAGAGTAGACTATTGTATAGTAACTTTCACCCACTCCTGACAGGAAGATTAAGGAAAATTCCACTGGATGTAAGTTCTGATTTTTGACTTCTCTTGCCTATTGAGTAATGAACTTTGGAATGTTGTGTCAAAAAAAGTCCCATGTAACAGACCAAATTCCCCAGTTAGTCATTTTAATTGGCCAACAGGGTGGCTGACAGTACTGGAGTTCTGTTTGCCTTTACTTGGATGACAACTTCTGAAGTGTTTTTAGCTTAGAAAAATTTTGAGTTCAGGCACCTGGTAGTGTCTGTAAAACAGGTAAGCTGTGCTGCACCACTCCTCTTAAACAAGTTCAGACAGATAGGGTTCTCCTAGACTTAGGTTACTTTACTTCTACCCAAATATGTTTATACCTTATTTGAGTCTGATAATGATATTTCTGTTTCTCAGCTTTTTGATGAAGAATTTAACAATCAGTGTGGCGTAATCCTCAATGATCCCAAATCACAGTATGTTGGAACGTGGAATTTCACTGCTTGTGCTGACAGGCACTTCTTGGGTATATGCCAGCGGTCTATAGGTAAGTCTGGAGAGTCAAAATAAATTGCAGCCAGAGTTTAAACTTAAGGAGTTTAAACAGGAGACTTTAATGCATGTAAATTATTTCACTTGAAGAGCAAGATTCTTATAGAGACTGAGCAGGTAAATTTTAGAAAAGCAGAGTGTAGAGGAGTGTCTGGGGCCTGTTTTATCAGCCATTCAGAATTCAGGGTCTTTAATGTTCTGTGGGTATAGCGGTCATATGCACTTAGGGGTGGAACAAGTGACTTTTTTTTTCCTTTTCAAAACTGTGAAAGTGAGAAGTCCTAGGAAGGAATCTTACAATATTTATATCCTACTTAAATAGATCCTCTCTCTTTTGGTTCTATGAGAATATAAAGTATCATAGACTCTTAGTGTTGAAGTTGGTCTCTCCTCAGAGCAAACTTGAGAGTTGGTGTGAGTGGGATTTTTAATCTGAACTAAAAATAATATTCAGATGTACCCATGTGGGTTGGCCAATACCAATTACTGGAGTAAGATCAAACACATATAGTTATTATGTGCATTTAATTACTGCTATGGGCTAATGTTCAGCATACCCACTTCTGAGTAGGTTCCTTTATATAAATAATCCTTTTAAGTGATGAACATGCTATCTTCTAAAAAAAAAACCAAACACAAAGAAACCTAGGTGTACAGAACGCCCAAGCCTACGCCCACCTTCTTCATTCTCAAACAGGCAGAGATTTCCACCTCCCACCCCCCCACCTCCATTTAACATACAAAATCTTCTTTACTCAATGCCAAATACTCCAGAAATTATGAGTGTTAAGATTAGAAGTCTGGATGGAAGAGATGTCATAAAAATGTGAAAAGGAGACTTTTATGAATTGGAGGTTGACAATGCATCTATTTATATCAATCTTTTATTAGTCTGGAGTGACTAAATACTCAAGCTTTCTTTGCCACAGTTGTAGAAGGTGTAATGAGAAAGGTTTTTGGACTGATGGAGAATGTGTCCTGCTATGGTCTGGTCTTATAATGTGCTAGGGATCTAAGGATAGTTTGGGCTGGGAGGGACCTCAGCAGGTTGTAGGGACATTTGTGAGACAGTCCAAGTTTTCTAGAGCTTCATCATCGGGAAAAAGATTATTCATGTTCATTGGAAATCCTGGCATGATTGTGATTTGCAGAATTTCTTGAGATGATAATAATCATCAATTATTTTTCAGAAATGAACATTTTACTTACTGTCTTGTTTCCAATTTGGTACCCCTTGATGTGATGGCACCCTGGGTTCCATGGCTCTCTTTTGTAGCTGTTTACTAAGTGAAAGCATTTGGCAGCAGACAGAAACCACTTGAAACAATCTGTTTGAGCCTTGTCAGATTTCTGATCTATTGAAAGCTGTAAACATCAAATTAATATTGTGTTTCTGTCGTCTCGTGTTTTGGAAAATGGCCCTGTCAGCCTATCAATCAGCCTTTTATATACTGTTATTTATAGAGTGATGCTTCCCCTCACCCCTTGCAAGCCTTTTTCTACTTCAAATATTTTAAATATCAGGAGGGTTCTGCCTTTTGCAGAATGAATTTATTTTTGGTTGTGTATAAAGCTTTTGGGGTTACCATTTGCATGCAAAACCTTACCACCCACAGGAGTATTTGCATCTTCTATTAACTGCAGAAGCCATGCATCACTGAGCTGTGTGCCTTCAGGCGTGGTGCTGGTAGCTGTGATAACACTCCGTGCTCAGAGCACAAATCGTGAATTACATCCCTCCCTATGCTAGCTGGATTTTATGCAATTAGTTAAGTGGAGGCAAAAACAGTTCTCACTGTATTCATGGATGGCAGTAAGGAGTCCTGGGACTGTGCTGTACCAAGATCTGCATAGACAGGTTTTGTGGCCCATTAGATTTGCATAAGCATAAATCCACAGAGATAAATGAGTCACTATATTGCAGCAGATGCTCTCTTGCATTTGTGTATAAAGTTATAGAATATGTTTTTAATTCAGTAAATTATTTAGCAGTTAGCTAAAAATAACATATAAAAAGATGTCAACCTAAGTTGAGAAAAAGATATTTAATAATACATTGGCTGAAAATAATAATTTTTTTAATATATATTTTTCTATCTAAGATATCAAAGATGTTTTCTTCCAACTATAATTACCAGCATAACCCACTATCCAAGATGATTTTTTTTTTCCCAAGCATAGTCAAACAGGTTTTTCGGATTGTTACAGAGACACTGGGAGTTGAAAATGTATTATAGTATTTAACTACCTAACTACTGGATTTCTTTCTTATGTATAGGAGCTGCTGATAACCAGACAGAGCAAGTCATTAATGAAACATTGAGCTATCAAAATGTTCAATACATGTTAATTCTGAAGAATTTGTCCTGGAATGATGCAATGGCTGCATGCATAAATAACAAGATGCAGCTGGTTAGCATCACAGACCAGTTCCAGCAGGCTTTTCTTGCTGTTCAGGCCGCTCTTCATAATTACCCACTCTGGACTGGGCTCTTCAGCAGAGATGTAAGTTTGGTTTTTTCCTCAGACTGTGGCTTAAGGTAATTTTTACAGTTGTGTGAAACAAAACCTAACTTAAAGAAATGCAATGACAAATTACTTTCTGGGCTAACTCTTTTCATATAGGGATAATCATCTGGAGTGTCTCAAGATAAATGTTTTAAACCTTCAGTTCTTCAAGTTACATATTCTTGAACTCCACTGGATGAATTGATGATGATGAAAATTATTTTAAAAGACTGATTATGAAGGGATATATTGTAGGGTGGCAGCAACATAGGTTAATGAGTCATCTCTTTGGTTAACAAATGAGTAATGAGTGTTGCCATTCCTCACCACTGTTTACAGTACCACTCTAGAAAGACGACCCAAAAATCAGTTTTGGAAGGGAGAAACTAGAAGTGGCAAATAAATTTCAAAATGAATCATTGAATACTTGTAGAGATACATTTCTGAAGTTTAACTTAGATTCTGTTGTTACTTCATGTTATTTGTGCCCATGTTTTGAGTTTGAGGGAGGCATCTCTGAGACAGATTAGTGGGTTTTTCTTTCTCCCTATGTTTTTTTCTTGGTCAAAAAAAAAAAAAAGAAATAATGCAGGAAGTGCTGCTTTTTATCTTTAATAGCTGGAGGACCTCTTGAAAAATCTTTATTGTGAATTGAGAGCTGTCTCAGCTGTTATGGGATGACTTGGACTTGCTGGAAGGGTTATCTTTTTTGCACACATTTATCTTTTTCAAGCACATAAGTCAGGAGATAATTGCAAGAAAAATAATTTTTTTAGAAGTGCCTCCCCTACAAAGTATGGTGATGGTCACTCAGCACTGTGGTGTTATGTTCTTTTGTCAGTTCTGTGATACTGAATACTTCAGTAAAGTAGGGGAAAACAGAAATTGGAGTACATACTTTATGGAGAATATTTTTAAATTTTTAAAGGAAATAACCATTTAATCTTAGTGAAAATGGAGAAAACCAGACAACCTATTTTCCTGTCTCTTGTTTTTTTTTTATCTGTAAGTGATGATCAAATGATTCATTTTCGGGCATATAGTTCAGGCATGCACTGGCTCTTCACTATTGCAACACTTCATTATTTGGGCACAATTAAAATGTCACATGAAGGGAAATTATAATGCAACTGGTCAACAGAACTTGTTACTCCAGGCTGAAATCCAACACAAAAGAATGATGCAAGATAAATTACACAACAGTAGGGGGATTTCCCAAAGTCTTTCAAATGTAAGATTTTAAAGGCTAGCATGCTGCTTGTATGTGGGTTTTTTCTTCCTGCATCCTCCAGGGCAGGAACACATCTGAGGTATTAAATCAATTAAGTATTTAATAGATCACTTTCAACTCAATGTGGAGTTACTGAGTCTGGACTTTCTTCTCAGTTATTTCCAGTTTTCCAAGACCAGGAGATTATATCCACCATTGCTTTGCAGATGCAAATGATGTAATTTGGGCATCCCATTGCTAGGCCTTCCTCCCTGTGTACAGCAGTGAAATATCACCTCTGGATAATTTGGCATTCAGCTAATTTGTATTTTTGCAACTGCAGAACTTAAAATAACAAAGCTTGTTATGTTGTGAACAGGAAATCAGTTCATGAGGGCAGTGGAACACTTACAGTTCTCATTAGAGACACTGAAAATGTCTAGCCAGTGTAAATATACTATCATATAATTTTCTGCACCTTATATTTTTTTTTACAATGTGAGCTCATCCTTTTTACTTAAATAATGTTAGGGTGGAAAACATTACGGGTGGCTCGATGGGAAACATGTGAGTTTTAGTCGCTGGTCTGAAGATGATGAAGAAACAAATGAAGAATGTGTGTTTTTGGATACTGATGGCTTCTGGAGAACTTCTGACTGTTCCTCTGAAAATCGAGGTGCTATTTGCTACACATCAGAAAGTATGTATGCTACCATAATTTTTATAGAAGTTGACTTTTATTTTATTATGAAATATATTCAATGATTGCGGCTTGTAACTTCAAAATTATAACTGTTTTAAACTTACATTTCCTCTGACAGTCTGATTTCTATGCCATTAAAAAAAAAAAAACTGGCTTCAAAAATGGGGGGCATTCACCTGTTGGTCTTAATCTAATTGTACCTTAGAAATTAATTCAGCATGGATGCATTGGGTCAGTACCTTTATTGCCAACTGATTATAACTTTGCACTGCTTCTCTAAGATTGTTGCATACTAATCTCTCCCACTTGCCTGTGGGAGAAGATTAAAATACCTCTGTACTATTTACATCTTAATATTGGGACCTCCTGAAAACTGCTCAGAAATGGAAATCCTCTACAGGGAGAAGGTACATGACTATATGGAGAAGGAAGGTAGAAGGTAGACACTGAATTGAAAATTAACATAATCTGAAGCTCACAAAACCCTTCTAAATATCTACTTATTCTACCAACACTGGGATATAGTAGGATGTGGTTTTTCATTTCCAGGAAAGAGCTGTGCTAGTTATGAATCCTTCAGAAAAAGATTTTTGAGACATCATCACCGACTTCTTCCCTATGAGACCATTATGATTTGTTTTGGTTTTATTCTGTGAGGGAACACAAGCCATTGTACATCCTAAATCATAATAAAATGTGATGTTATGACATCATTAACTATTTTGTGCTTACAAGCCAGGGAACTGCAGGAAGAGTCCTCCTCATTCCTCAAGTATTAGATAAAGCCATAGAACTTAGAGGTGTTGCTAGCTGTAAAGTAGTTTATTTGTTACAGTGATCTGCCTTGCACAAGAGTCAGTAAGAGCTTTTTGTTGTTGGCCTACACTTAGCACTTTTATGTAGTATTTTATTTTTGAACCTATTTAAAATAACCCTGAAAACTGGCAAGTATCTGTGTTCTTTAGTAGAGCTTACTGCTGGTTTTGTTACTTTAAAAAAATCACCATCATGAGGAAACTGAAAACAACACATTTAAAGGATGACAGCGTAATTTGTCTTACATGTTTTTAAGTGGTACCTGAAAGTGGTTTGTGGGGTGCCAGGTCAGGTGCTGTTATTAGTAATTCATGTCCTGATGTTGTCTTGTCTTTTTTTAGAGAAAACTGAAAAAGAACAAGTTACACAAGTGAAGTGCCCACATAAGATTAAAAATACACCCTGGATATCATTTAGAAACAATTGTTACACTTTTATGATAACAAAAAATAGATGGAGAGAACTGAAGCCTCATGAAGCTCATCATTTATGCAGGAACATGAGTAAGTACTTTGTCATACTGCAGGTATTTATGGACTTAGCTTGAGGGAGATGAGTGTTAGATCTGAGTCACTGTCTTACAATGACAGCAGAATGAATGCTGAGAAAGGCTGTATCAGTAATGCAGTAGTGTTGCACTACTCTGATAAAAACTGCCTGAGCATGGAAAGGAGAGCTGAAGAAAGAGGCAGCTGGGAACTACTGAACTCTGACATCTCTGAAATATGGCAAGTTTTTTGTGTTTGCTTGGGGGTTTTGTTATTATATGCCAGTTTTAAATAGTTTGGATAATTGCTGTACCCTTGGCAACACTGTGGCTTTACAGTTACATTTCCTTCATGGTTTCCTGCTGCCTCCAGCTTTCCTGTGTGGAACATGTAGGTGAACAAAGTAAATAAACTGAAAAGCACATGGATGTTTTCTGTCCATCCTGAATAATGTATAACCTTAGGAGCAGCTTTCCTCTTGTATTAAACATTCAGACATACATCTTTCCAGAAATTATTTTTATTTTTTTGTGAATTGATTTCAATTCAGTCTTTTTCTTAATACTGTTTCTCTACTAGGGCAGTTCAAGCAAATCACGAAAGTTTGCTGATATTTTTATGTTCTTTGCGGAGAATTTTTACTACATACAACTTAAATTGACAGTAGGACCCACAAATATCTCTGGAGCTAAAATCTTCCACTTATCCACAAAACCAGGGATAGTACCATTGATAATACATTTGAAAATTGGTTTTGCACTGTTCAATAGTTATGTTATAAAGATATAGCCTTTACAGATGTTAACCTATCTGTAATGATTGTAAAGAGTAATAGGAAAAAAATGTTTATTTTTTAACTTAAAGGTGTATTTGTAAGAAATTAATGTAAAAAATTTTCAACAGACCCCGAAGCATTTGTTCTGAGTGTTCGAGATGAAGAGGAGAATAACTTTGTTACTGAGCAGCTTCATTCATTCAGTGGTCTGGCTCTGTGGGTCTGGCTGGGTGTGATTTATGATGACAGTGGTAAGATTTAAGGGTTTGTTTTTTTCTTATTAACTGGACTGGAGTCAGAATTTGCAGCATTAACTGCATGTTTCTTGCATGTGTCAGTTTATAACTAAAGTCAAAGTGAATGCAAACCTGTAACAATGATTTATATTTCTACTTATCTTCTAGAAAAAGAAACCTGACATGCTCTCTGTTTGAGTGATAATTAGATCCAATATGTTCTGTTTAGTCTAAATTTGATTTCCCTGGAAAGCAGGACTTAAAGTGGCCAGGATGAGTAATGCTAACATATTTAGCATTGGATATGGAACTGATTTAGAGTAACATGCAGTATCCCAGCATTTTTTCCAAAGTGAATATCTGTTAATATCATTAATATATTCAAAGTTAAATGGTATTTGTAGACATTATCCCAGTTGTTTAATAAATATGCAATGTTTTCCACAGATAAAGTGCTCAAATGGTATGATGAAACTCACCTGACTTACAATAACTGGAGGCTGGGAAGACCTATCATAAAGAAGAACAGTTTTTTTGCTGGTGTAAATCTTGATGGGTTTTGGGATATTTATAATTATTCTCAAAGTTGGCATGCTAATCACTACAACATGTACAGTATTCTCGCCTGTAAAATCGAAAGGGGTGAGTAGTATTGGAGTGTTGGATGAGGGTCATAATTTAAATCATGCTTCCTGCTGAGTAAGGCTTTGGTTTTGCTCCTAGTGGAGCATGGCACAGCTGTCATGAGCATCTGGGGTCATCTAGTCAGTCTGCATCACTGCTGTGATACTCTGATCAGGAGAAATATTTGCTGTGCTCATCCAGCAACTGCTGAACTCAGTGTTCCAAGTAGCAAAAGTAAACTTACCTTGATAGAAGTGGCTTGTACTGAGCACTTTAATGCTTGAGTTACACTGATACAGATGGATTTTAATGCTTTCTGTATTTTTCCTAGTAACATGAAAGAAATGCATGCAACTTTCCATCTTATTCTTTGAAACAGGACACCAACAGCACAAGCCTCCATTGCCTGACACTATTCCACATGGGAACAGAACATACAGGATCCTTCAGAAAAAATTAACGTGGTATGAAGCATTGAGATCTTGCCAACAAAATAACAGTGATTTAGCAAGTGTACACAGTGAATCTGATCAGTTATTTCTAGAAGATATTGTCAGACAGGATGGTTATCCTCTGTGGCTCGGGTTGTCAATTCATGATGTAAGTATATACTGTTAGGGATGTCAATAACAGATTTGTGAATAATATTTTGGACAAGATACAAAATATTTTCTGGTGTTTTTTTCCAGTTCCTTAGAATCTGTTTTACATGTGGTGTATTTTCAACCTTGTGTAATGTGTTAATGCTAAGTTTTTGGTGAATGTAGGCACACCAAGATATTTCTTCCTAATACCTGACAGTTTAAAATAATACACTGTTCTCTCATCATTCCTTGCAGCACAAGGAAGTGTGATTTGCTACCCCTAGAGGCTTCAGAATTTATAACCCTCTGTAGAATCAGATTTCACTAGCAAATAGAGACAGACAAGGTTGTGTGGAACCTGCTTAGTTGAGATCAGGAGTGGCTCTCCAGAGCAGTTCAGGAGCTGGCTCACAGTAAGTTCAGTGTCCATTCTCCCAGGAAACACAATGGCAGGAGGCAGCTGCAGATCCTCCTCCTCTGCTTTACCGGGAGCCAAAGCCTGTGGCCCTGCTCCCCTCACTAATTGCCAGACTTGCTCACAGTAGTTGGCAGGAATACTCCTCTGCAGAGGTGTGATTTCTGTGCATACCTGCGAATGGGTCCTTCACAACTGACGCCTCATTGTCATGGGTTTCCAGGAATGTATCTGAAGTAGGAGCTAGCACTGCAAACCATCCCTGAGCTGCCCAGTTTTACTCACTGAGACCACCTCAACAGTTTAGCAGTTTGCAATGTATCCATTAATGTTCATGGCAGGGAAGGCAGATTGCTTAAATGAAACAGCAGGGTTGGAACTAAGTAAAATGTTCCCCATAGGATAAAACAGGCACATTGCATTCACATTAAACTTGTGAACTTGCTGTCCTTTCTCAGTTCCCACAAATAATAAAATATTCTATGTTAAGAAAATGCAAACTATATTGTATGTTTATTTGCTGTGAATTTAGATGAGACCACCTGCTCTTTAATTTATCACTCTACAAGGGGCAAATATTGCTACATGACTTAATTCATGATGGATGACATTTAAAGCACAGTCATATGTGGTTTAAAATTTATGTGTTTTTTCCTTAATTAGGGAAGTAAAGCTAATTTTGAATGGTCAGATGGAAGTGACTTTGACTACTATCCCTGGGAACTGGAAAACTCAAATACTACTGAGAACTGTGTTGTGTTGGATACTAAAGGATTTTGGAACCGCACAAAGTGTACAAATGTTGCTGAAGGTGCCATTTGCTATAGCCCTCCAAACAGTAAGTGTTATTTTTAAGGTTTTGTTGGCTGTCTTTACATGTTTTATTTAGAAGTAGAAATGAAGGTTGAAGTACTGCACATGGTTCCCTTTTTAAGAGGAGTTTTCTATCAGGAATGATAAAACACTTTGTAATACTGCAGGGAGATAAATTCTCATCATTCCAGTGGTGAAAACCTAAATCAAATCTGGTTACTTCTTGATCATCTGTGATAGGAATATCAAATGTATCTTTTCTAAATCAAAGTACTTATCAAATATATCTATAACAAATGTCAAACACCACAAAAAAGCAATGAAAAATTGTTCCCAAGCCTTTGGGATTTATGGTAATTTTAAAATAAATTCATACATGACACAAGAAGAAGGAATATAAGCTAATTGAATAGTGGTTGTTGGTAGGAGTAGTAGCCCTTGTTAATACTTATTTTCCTGTTATTCCAGAGACTGTGCACAAATAGAAATAACAGCAATTTCTTTGTCTTTGCAGAGAGAAAATTAGAGGCAAAGCAAGCAAGCAGAGCTTCTGGATGCCCACAGAGCAGTGGCTCCCTGCAGTGGGAGCAGTACAGGGATCACTGTTACGCCTTTGACATGGCATTCTACAATTTTTCTGTGTATAACGTGGAAGAGGCTAAGAGAATCTGCCAGAAGCTGAGTAGGTTTAGACTCTATCACGTTACAACTTGTAATAAGTCCACTATTTGAGAAGAAATAAAACCCAACAACCTAAAATCTTACACTGGTTATACTTTGGCTTTGCCATTTTTTTGTTCCTTTAGTTTAGGAAAGGCAATAGCAAGCTTTATCTTTGAACACCTGATGAAAATTCTTAATAAAATACTGCAACATGCTACAGATCATTTGGCACACTCGTATCAACAGATAAAATGCAGGTAGCCAGTTGTAGAATATTCAGAAATTTAATGCTTATGGTTTGGAGGAAAGCATTTTTTCTGCATGGCAAGTTAGTGCTGTTGGCAGGGCTTTCTTATTATATCCTTGCCACAGCTGCTTGCTAATAGGGAGCTTGCTAACCTATCAAATGGTTCAAACAGCATGTATGTTATAGATATTAAAGCATGTAAAAAACTTAATTTTATGTCAAATTAATGTATTTTCTCTCTTTGCTGAGCTACACGGAGAATTGCATTGAAGAGACGGTGTTAATTAGTTTGATGTACAGAAGTTTTAATCACCCTAATGTAGAAGTTAGTGACTGTCATAACTTTCTTTTATGGCATTATCCTATGGTATGATGTTGGACTCACTGTTTAGGATCTAAAGTACCCAGTCCTGGATGCAGTTTTCTGTTGAGTCCAATTTGGTCTGGTAGTTGAAAGAGAAAGCATCTGGTTTATATTTATATATAATTGTAAAGGATGGGTACACTCTGAACATGCCTCTCTAGCATGCCCTTTCCTCCCTCTTATTCCTTAATTACTGTACATAAAAACCTGAGGCACAGTGGACAGATTGATTTAGAAAATAACTTGACTCAGCAAAATGCTGAGCTTTTGTTCAACTGTATTTTCGAAAGCCTATTAATTGGGCAAGACTGGTAATTCTCAAAAGGCATATCTCTTGATATCTTCCATGTATAATAGTCTGTAGCTGCAATAAATTTACTCTGTTTTTATTCTGTATAACCTGCTAGAATAGCCAGCCATCTGAAGCCATCTCATAAAACATGCTGTGTTTTAGGGGATGGGAGGCTCATGTCTTTATTCTGAAGGTTATTCTAACCTAATTTTACAAGGCCAGGTCAGCAAATCCTTTCCCATAGCAATTGTTCCCAGAGAAAATTCAGTGTACCAGCACCATGAAAAGTCATGTACATTGCAATTCTGACTGGTTTCCTCTGCCTCTTAGATCCTTCAGCAACCCTTCTGACTATAGTGGATGCTGAAGAAAATGCATTTGTGAGTGCACACATAAAGGAACATGATCTCATCACCAAGAATGTATGGCTTGGCTTGGATCAGAGCTTTAAGGGTAAGAAGTAGAAACAATGTATGAGTATGAATGTTTCGTATTGTAAATATAAATGCATAAATCCTCCAATAAGAATAGTCTTGTAGTGTTGGTAGCCTACAGTAACTTTTATTTGAGGTTGGAATCTGTCATTTAACATTTTAAAGCTCTTTGGACTTCACTGTAGTTAAGTTTCTTCCTGTTGCACAGTTAGGGTAATCAGGAGCCCCTGAAATTAATTTTTCCACCTCTGTTATTGCTGCCTAATATTTGATGCAAGTGCATCAATTCCTAAAGAGAAGAGAGGTGGCTAAAAGTTGTGTGTTCATATTTACTGCTTTTAATATATGGAATGGATAGTCAGCTCTTTTCTTTTTAGCAATGTAAAGAAGTTAAAAGATTGTGAATGACAATGTGTAGCATTACAGGATGTTTTGGTGATCTAGACTAAGTCATGTTTTTTTCAGCAGGACAGTCCCTGAACTGGCTGGATGGCTCATCAGTTAATTATGTTAACTGGGAGAATAAAACAGCAGAAGCCAATGAAAAATGCAGTGTTATCCTGTCCACAACTGGCATGTGGTCCAAGGTTGACTGTGCACGTAGTCGAAGCAGAGTGGTTTGTAAAGCTCCTTTAGGTACGGAACCATTATTTTAGCAGAGACTTAATTTTGTAGAGACTCTTGTCAGGAATTTCTGCTTTGTTGGATGAAGTCAGTATTGAAATAATGGAATTGCAATTCACAAAAGAACCCATCAAGTACCTCTGCCTAAGCAAGAGTCTTCTGTTGTTGTTTAGCCATAAAATTGCATTCAGAAACAAATTGTCTAGGAATTGACTTCTCCTGGCTCTCACTGTCCACTCAGTGCGTAAGAGAACTGATGTGTCCAGAAAGTATAGAGTAGTTGCTATTGCTTTTTACCACAGGGTAAAACTCACTCTCATGGGTGAATTTGTGTAGGTGGAATCAGAAAGAGTTCTGCTCCTAAGAGATGGTGAGTAAACAGGTACTGCACATTGTGTTTTAGTCCTGGGGAGGCTTCTGGAAATGTCACCCCACAGCTCCAGAAAAGACTCAGGCCTTTACTCCCTCATCCTTGGCTTTGTACAGGAAAGCAAGCAGTTAACTGAGCATTAAGCAAGCAAGTTCCTGATAAACAGTGGAATCTTTCTGATTTTGAATACATTTTCACTGAAATGGAAATGCAGTAATAGATTAAACTTTATTCCACTAAGGAAGATCTCAACAAGATCTTTTCAGTCTGAAGAGAGTATTAGTACCTTCCCTTCCAAGAGCCCAGGATCTCATTAGATTTATGAAGTATACAAACCTCTAAATGACTGTAGCCTTTGCAAGTAGTTTTTTTTTTTTTGAACTCCAGAGGTCCCTTCCAACCTAAATATTAGTAATTAACAATAGAATGATCAAAAATAAGATAATGCATTTGTGCATGGTCAGCATCTAACTTCCCATGTGATGAAGTGAAGACTATTAATAAGAAGCATTTTGCCTTGACTTGAGCTGACTGCAGTATTAACATGTAGCTACCTAAGCATCAACCCTATGACAAAATATTCTTGCCAAAAATCTTAAATAATAACTATTAGTCTTTTGCTCTGTTTCAGGTTCTAATCATACTGGTGTGGCTGTAGCATTTGCCCTGCTAATTATCTTGGTTTTCATTGCTGGACTGGTATGGTACCTCTACAAAAAGAAGCGTCTTCACTGGAGTGCCTTCTCTTCTGTACGCTATCAAAGAGGGATGAATGATGATGAAACTGATGATATGTTCACAAAAGATAGCTATTGAAAAAACTTTCTTCTGATCAATTTAAGCATGAACTTCACTGTGTGAAGCCGTAAGAATGAGCTACTTGATGTTCTATTACTTCTTTTTGGAAAAGTAACAAGGTTATTAACGGGGGCAAAATTTAGTTTGTTTATATACAAGTGCAATTTTTATTCAGTTTTATGATAAGTCTTTACATTTGGCCTCAGGCGTTTAAGATGCAAGGTGTTTAGAGTTCTGTTGTATTTTTTAATTTATAGCATTATCTCTCTTTACTGGAATTTTTGATGGAACAAATTAATGCCAATAGTACTTCACACAACTTTAATGAATATGCTTAAAATTTAATTCTCCAAATACTCTTATTTATAATAGGAATAAATTCCTAATTTTATAGTTACCAACCTATAACTTTATAGGTGAAATATGTCGTCTGTCCAGGAAACAAGATAAAAGACGTGTAAGGAAAGACTGAGAATATATGGTAAACAAACTTGTGTACATAAATGCTAAAAATACTTGAGTATTTTTCATAAAACTTAAACTTGATTTTTGTATGTGATGTGTTACTGTAGCCTTTCCTATGCACTCCAAAGAATGCTATAAAGGGAAAAAGGGAAGAAAGAGTTGTATATATTAATTACTCAATCAGTTACTGTTTTGAAAAAGTCTTTAGACTTTTTTGAATGCACAGTACAAAGGAAGCAGGTGCATTTACTTTTATGAAGGAGGATATGCCAAAGACCAAATCCATTTTGCATGTGGTGATGGCCTGAGGTGGTAAATAGGAATACATTGGCCTGGTGTGCTGAGAAGAGTACTACTGATTTCTCTGAAGCAGCAGAGCAAGGTCACAGTGTTCAACTGCCTTCTTTTCCTGCAGTTTACTAATGTTGATGGCACTTTTCTTTGTTCCTGTTTGCACTATTTTGATAAGGAAGTGTTTATCATTTGTGTTGAGAAGGAGAGAACTTGTAGATACCACTTTGAGCCTGTTAAAAGAGCAGCCTGAAGGGGTAAAGGAGCCATTGTGGTACTTTGCTGATCAAAGAAGTAAGCACTTTTGTTGTTTGTTTGGTACTTTGGGCACAATTGTGAACATTTGCTTTTTCTGAGGTAACTTGTAGAAAATGTAGTTACAATGAAAAAAACTCTCATTCTTTAACCTACCCTGGTATGAGAAGTGTTTGAAACTTTGCAAAGTCTGGTTCCTGATGTCTTCTGGTTTAGCTTATATCCCTAAGTGCTTTGCCAAACTTAATGGACTAGAAAAAATGTTGGTTATTGTCTTTTTCTAAATACAGTAATAAGTGGGGAAAATTATTTACAAGTTCCCATGCTTTGAGATTTACTAGTTTTATAGATGTTTATACTATGAGTATTTTTAGGTGTGAATCTGAAATGGAAAGCGGAAATTAATAGTAAGATCTTAATTCAACACAAAAGGATATATACTTTTTATTAAAAATTGTATATTTTATAAATGATGTAAATAAATTTTTAAGGCCCCATTTCTCATGTTTGTTTCATCACACACAAATTGTCTAATCACTGGTAATTCCTTTTTGTGTAAGCACGATGGCCTTAGTGCAGGTGAATAACCCACTTCATTTGAAATACACAGGAAGATTACTTGGCAGCATTGTTATTGAAAGAATAAAGTTAAATAAAACACTGAACTACTTACACTGGTTTTATTTCCATGGAAGCAGTTATCAGAGTTAAGGTATGGGTCATTAATCACTGGGTGTAAAAGCAGAGCGCAGGGGCTGTGATCAGAATTAAGGCCCATAAATGTGTGTTACCACGGTAAGAAAATTTTAGAGGTAATATGTATCTTTGATGTATTTAAAAAGAATGCTGGCAAGTTTCTTTTTGGACTTCAAAACTTAGTTATACCTAGCTTTTATCAAGCTGCTTCAGGCTTACACAGGGAACATTCTTCTGTGCCTTTTTGTTCTAATCAGGGTGTAGTTCATTAGCATCTTGAGGCCCAAATTAAGGCAGTGTATAAAGGCTCCCTCCATAATGTCTCTTAAAATACAGCCAAAGTTAAACTACTGCCAGTTAACTTGCAATTAAAGCATGAGATGTATTAATTTTAAGTGATGTGTGAGCTCTGAATTCCAGATGTCCAACATCTCTGACTGCTGGTGGAAGAGCAGTGTTATTTTTAGCTCCAGTAATGGCTTCCTGGGGGAAACATCCTATTGTGCAAGATGACTAAGGAGGTCATCTGCTTCACAAACATTAATCTTAAAACTGAAGATGATGCACAGGGAAAACTGGCAGCAGAGACATGCTTTCCCAGGTCCCAGAGCAATGGAGTTGAGAAGACATCCTAAAACTCCTTCATCCCAGAGCACAGACTGTCTGCCAGCTGTGGTAGCTTTAGGCAAGAAGCGTACAACTTCAGTTCCTCTTCCTGAAGTTTGCCCAGTCCATGGAATGCTGTGGGTCATGGAAAGGTTAATCCACATCTGCCACTACACCAGCCAACATTTTAATTTAGAAGTGTTTCTGCATCAGTAACTTAATTGACATAGAAATCAACAAGTCTTTATGCATGATCACCCTTTAGGCTTGATGCTTTTGTTGTACTTCTCAGCATTTTTCCCTGAAACCAAATGCACCATCTGCTTGTTGCTTTGGACATATGTTATGCATGTAAACATTTTTGAAAGGAGTAAGTAAATTTCATGGCCTGCTAGTGATTTTTTTTTTTTTTTTGGTGTGGTTGCAAATAAATGAAGACCAAACATTACAATTTTTGTTGCTTCAAGTTGAAACTACAATTTGGGCCTTTCATGCATCTGCTGTTGCTGTTTGTATGGAGCACAGCTGGATATATAACACCCAGGTTTCTAAAAGTTAGTCCATTCTGTTGTCAAGAAGTACATAAAGTTCTTATTGACCAAATTGAACAGACACTGCACAGTTTTAAAGCAAGATCTGTGAGCAATATTAAAGAACTGAGCTTAGGAAAACCAGATTCCTCACTGGAGAGTAAAATTCAGTTGTCACTCTAATGGAGCTTTCCCATTTAGTTCGGAATTTTACTGTGAGAGTTGACAAAGTACTAGAGAGGGAATATTCTGTTAATAGCAAATTAACTTTAAAAATGGTGCATAGCATAAATGCCCTTATAAAATACTGTTGTCTTGGGTATATTCTTTATGGCTAAACCACAGCAATGGTATTTGCACACTCCTGTTCACTCTCTCATAATATCTGTCAGTAACTGAGATTTTTAACAGATTTGTGGGGGTAGGGGAGGATAGCAGATAAGGTTTTTATTGTGATGACACAATACTGCAACACAGAGTAAGTTCTTATGGATTTCACTTTACCAGTGCAGAAGGGACTATAATTACAAACCGTACAACAGTTCTTTCTTTGTTTTACTACTTTTCAGCATAAATAGTGTAATTTACTCCAAGGTGACTCAAAAAAGTGGATTCCAGCAATACAAAATAATTGTTTCAAGATGTTCTTCCTGAATTATGCTGGCCTCTTATGCATTTTTTGCTAGAACAAATGAGAACAGATATATTTTTCTGCATGCTGTGTCTTGGGACACTCATACCAGTAGTTAGAGTATTGCTCCTGCTTTCTATAGAACTTCTCAAATGTCATGTGTCATGCTCCCTTATAGGAGATTATTCAGAGGAGGTAATTGTACAAAATCATGGTGCTTACACTTTGTTAAAGCTAACAAGCCATATATGTATGTTCAAATTAAACTCAAAAGTAGTGGGTTGAGATGATTTTGCAAATATGCTTGATTGAATGTCTTCACTATTAGCAACTGAACTTTAATTGAAATGTCTTTTTTTCATAAACATGATCTAGGTATTTGAAAAGCATCTTGTGTTAAATGAAAGTGTGAATTATAAATGTGTGGGGATAATGGGAAGTCACATTTGCCCAGGACTTGCATCATGAGCTGCTTTGAGGAAAAAGACTGGATTTCTGAAATTCCATCTTTTGTTGAATCCTGTGGACACCATTCTTTGTACTTCTTCTCTCTCATACCTGCTTTGCAGCACTCTTAAGCCACCAGATGGAGAACACACCACCACAGACAGAAGAACCAACCAGGCAGCTTTACACCACCGCAAGCTTCCAGGAAGGGGGACCAGAAAGCACCACTTCTTCAATGAAGCAGCAGCTGCGAGGCTGAAACATGTGGGATGAGCACTGCCAACAGCCCCACAACACTGCCATGGGCTGCAGGGAAAGGGCTGCAACAGCTGCTCTGGACAGCTGGAACATCCTGTAGCGGCAGGACACCACAGCCTTGGCAGGGTGGGTCTGTCCCCCTCCTCTGCAAGCAAGAAAACAGAGCAGCTTTCTTGACCTTGGCCCAAGTACTCACAGCACAACAGGGAGTTTGCTCTGGACAACAGCCACTTCTCCCCTCTTCCAGCCCCAAGGGGCTCCCTCCACACCTTCTTCAACCAGGCTGTCTCTTCCCATGCAGATTCAGTGTCTTTGTATGCCTCATCAGGCAGCTGAATTGCCTTCAACCTCACAGTGCAACAGGAGAAAGGAACAAGGCAGGTAAGTTGCTATTAACGTGTGTGCCTCACTAGTGGCCCTGAAAGAACTACACCCAGAGTGTAACCCAGTACAGAGCCAACTGAGTTTATCTTCGGCTGTCACTGTGATAGTCACCCAGGATTTTTAAGTGTTTGCTTTTACAGGAAAAACACGTTTGTATTGCTAATCCTGAGCCCTTCACAGCATTTTGGGGAAGGCCTGAGGGCCAGTGCCTGGGGGCTGTGAGGGGCCCCAGATTGCTGGCCAGCAAACACCTGGCAGGAACCAGGAATCGGCCACCTGAACACGTTTGCTTTGGGGTGCATTCAGACCTAAACAGGGTTGCAGAGTCGAGGTGCTCTGTGTGATGGATTCCTCCCAGCTGGGTGTCAGAGCCATGCTGGAGCAGCACCCAGCTGGCACTGGGTAAGTGACTGGCACTGGAAATCCAGCTACTGGCCTTCACCTCGGTGCTGACTGTGGAGTGGGGCCAAGGTGTACACCAACTGTGTGTTAGGAATCTCTGGTCAAAAAAAGCAGCCAAGAGGTGGCAGAATTCCATCCCACTGATTTAGTTCATATTTTACAGAGGGGGCTGGAATTCAAATGTGAGATTTATTTAAAGGCTCAAGGGGAGCATGTTACTTTGAAGCAAATGCACAGGGTAGTAATACAATACACAGCCTACAGAGGGAGAGGCTGTGTGTATTAAAACCAGGTACAAATAAATGTTTTAAGTTTACAGCCAATAATAACTAGACATGTGACCTTGTGCAACAACTTACCTGAGGCAGTGTCATTGCATATAAATCATTTCATGTTTATGGTGTAGGTGCTGATTATAAATTGTCATGGAACTAGTTCATATAAAATAGAGCATTCAAACTTGAATTAACTATTACAGAAATATTTGGGTGGGGGACTGCATGTCACACTGACAGGGTGCTCAAACATTTATAAAGGGAGTCAGAGAAGGCTTTTAGTTGGCCACTGCTTTAGGCTGTTATTCAGGACCACCATTAATAAATGCATTAGTGTGTACTGTTGTCATACTGGACCTGCAGCACTGCATGTTTGTTGTCTTTATAGAAATGTATTAATGAAACAAGTGCAGTCTGAAATTCAACAGCTGCACAGAGAGGAGACTGGCTAGCTGGCAGTAAGCAGAGGCACTTGCAGCCTCTAAAGACCTGGAAAGCCTATGCAAGAGGATAAAGGCAAGTGATACTGTATAGACTGATCTCCAGGGTCCTGAGGCTCTCAGGACATCTCAGAGCATCTGAACAAGGTATATAGGGGAGCCTAATGAAGGGATTATTCATCACTGCTTGGGTTCCACACCTGTGTATGGATTGAGGGCACTTTTGTCTGCTAATGGGATGATCTGTGTTGCTGACAGCTCAGCTGCTCCCAGCCCAAATTCACTTCAGTGACACAAGCTCTTAGGTGAGCACCATGGCCAGGCCATGCACTTGTGTGGGGATTGCAAATTCGCAGGTTATTTGAACCAGAAGTGATTTGCTGTTATTAGTGACTTTGGAGGTGCTGAAGGTAGGAAGCTGATCCCACAAGATTGGGCCTTGGGAGACAATTAATTCCTTGCTCTGCTGTCTCAGACCCAGTGGCACTTCTCCCACTGATCAAAGGTGTGACAGCCCCAGAAAGTAAAGCAGAAGCTGGAAACAAACCTTCCTCACTGTAGCAGCAAACTCTTTTCTATTGACCCCAAAATTTGTTTCTGGGAGGAAGGGCTGTTGTATCCTCAGGCTGATGACACCTGCTTTTCATTTACCAGTTCCAAGTGTTAAGTTCTGAGTAAACACCTTATCATGGGCACACAATGCCTGTAAGTGAATACAGCCTGTGCAATCCAATAATTTATTAAACTTTCATCTTGTAAAGCCAGTTACAAATTAAAAAAGACAGAAGAAGGAATTCTGTAATAGAAATGAGCAAAATTACAACAAATAGTAGTGGGAGTTATGTTTCAAGTGGGTTCAAGCTGCCTGCAGCAACCCAAGAGCCAGAACACAGAGCTAGTGCAGAGTTAGGATAATAAAGTAGGGATAATCAAGCTTAGACCGATACATTAGAGATCGAGCCAGTGTATGCAGTGTATACAAAGTGTTGCTTCTCAGGTGGCCTCTGCATTCCTGTTCTCTCCCACCTGTGACCTGGGCATCTCTTTATTCCTTGTGACAAGGAGGTGTTTGTAGGATCCATCAGTGATGCTCTTTAAGGCAAAACTCCAGTTGAAGAGATGATGCACAGCAGTGGCCACCCTCTTTGGCTGATGCAAGTGCATGGAGTGTTTGCACATGCTGCAGTGTAGTGGAAATGAGAGAGGAGCAGGGGTTATGTACAGCGTTTCTTCTTGTACTGTCACAAAACCAGTGCTCTGCAACACACTATTAGTGATATGGCACAATTTGATAATGAATTGGAACGGAACCTTTTGCATACTGACTCCTACTTTTCTGTGCAATTTCTGTTTCATAGCTAACAGGCCTTAGCTGCTTCTACTTCAGAAATGACAGCCAATTTTAAATGTGGAAGAAGGCTGACATTACATAGAGCGCTGCAGTTTCAGTAAGAAACTGAACAGGCCTTTGCATTCTGGGATCCAAAGACCAGACAAGGGTCATAGAAAATGGCTCACCACCAGGTTTCTTGTTTGTTAATGCAACTAATTTATGATGGGACTGATACTGAATATTGTTTTTAAACAATTAAATCAACTTTCTGAAGTCAAGAGATTGAAGATGACTGTTGCCTTTCACAAAGAAGAGAAAATTCTGCTTCTTTAAAGTGCAGGTTAAGAAGCAGTTGTTTTGGCAAAATAGCATTGTTTTCAAGTTTCTGCCATGGACTAAGGACCTAGAGGAGACTGAATGAGGATCTGGGGATTCAGTGATGTGAGCAGTTCTTGTTAAATTTGGGGTGAACGAAGGCTTTGGCATTTGCTTACTGTAGTACAGAGAAAGTAAAAATCTTGCCAATAAGTATTTATCTAGGCATCTATTCACTCAGTAGGAAACAGTTCACTTTAAAGTAAGTTCAGGACCCCAGTCATCCTAAAATCCTCTCTAAAGAAAAAAGATCTTAATGCAAGCAAGCTGCTCACCATAAATCTCCAACCTCTCTAATACCTGGAGTTTGTGAAGAGGAGCTCTTCTGGAAATGCTACTAAAACATCTCCCTCCTGGGCTGTTCAGGGGAATGAGAGTCATTATTTTTTATGCAAGAGGCACTGTTTGCAGTGTGCCCAGAATAGCACCTTAGGGCCTGTTTCAGTGGTGCTAGTCCCAGAGGTGTTCTCCTAGACTAGAGTATTTAGTAGTTTAACTGAAAGTGCCTCTTTTTACAGTTGTGTACCTTTGACCTTTTATTGGAACGTGAACAAGCACCTTGGGTGTTTTTATTTGTTTCTTTGTTTAATGCTCTCCCATGTAGGGTTTGACCTCTCTGTTGGACCACTTGGCTCCAATTCTACAAAGGCTTTTCTTTTTAAGACCAGATCAGATCATTAGTATATGCTGAAGAAAAAAAAAAACAATCCCACAGTGATTTATATTTTAGATTTGTTTGCAAAATAAATAAAAAGAAATATTCTTTAAGCAGACCATGATGTGATCACATGATCCCAGGTATCTGCATGTTCAAAATTCTTAAGGAAGCTTAAGTCTGTCTCCTGTCCTGCAGAAATGATCCTTGTAAATTTTTCTGCCAGTATGACAGGTAATAATGAAAGCAGCAGAGAGGACATGGAGGAAGAGGATGCTTCTGACTTTGCTTCTTTAAGGTACATTGTTCATCAAACAAGCAAGGGGAAAAGAAGTTTTGGGTCATTAGTATTAAACAACAGTTGTAACTGTTTAATGTCTTTGGGCAGAGGTGCAAATCCTATGGTACTGTAGTTGTCACTTCAGGTTTTAAATACAGTAGTCAGTTGAATTCTTAAAAAACATCTTTGCTACACTTGTGCTGGCAAGTTGCAAATACCCATGACTAAACTAGTGCCAGTTCATCCGTATCACCTAGTCCAGATGCTTGCATGACTGTCCACACTGGTGGCTGATTTGACACTGCAGCGTTTCTTCACGATCATGTTGATGTATGCTTTCATGATCTTTATTATCTCGCCCACCTGGGGAGAGAACACAGCAACACAGCATTAGCACTTAGAAAACCTCAGTGCACTGAGGCATACAGGACATTTTCCTGAAAGAGATTTCCCTTCTCTAAAGTCATGAAACAATAAATTTTGCATGTTAATACTAAATGTAAACGTGACAAGAAAAGGAAGGCTTGACAAATTTGTGCTCTGCTGTAGCAATACCTTAAAATATTTTTAGCTCAAAGAAAAGCAACTTCTGTTCTACTAATTTTTTTTAATTTTTTTTTACATTTGTGAAACTTACCCCATTCATCTACTGGAAAGGAATAAAAAAACCCCAAGCAAACTGAAGAGCACCCAGAACTGGAAACTCTTGATGCACTGGAACATCAATCACTCTCCTTCACTTTCTAACCAGCCTATTTTTTTTGTTAATCCCTGTATTGAAGAGGTACTATGCCCTTTAGGCTTCAGCTCCCTTCATCTTTTCCCTTGGCTGAGTAGTCCATTAGTCTAGAGTTCTTCCACAGAAACCTGTCTATTTCTTGAAACTTGACTTTAGTGGCTGTGTGCTTTCACGTACCTGGGAGGTTTCAAAGAACATTTCTCTCTCATCCACTGTAATTTTGAAGGTGTTGGGCTGTGGTGCTCCAAAGAAAACAATGTGCTCATACTGGAAAGTTTCTAATGGTTTAGGATCCCCTCGTTTGTAGACAGACACATTCTCTGTGCTGACGCCAAGCCAGAGATCATTGGGGAATCCACCCTCCTTGCACTGCAGAAAGAGAAACATGACCTTTTGTATAAATGCAGTGGAGGATCAAGTAATTTTCCATTCAATAAAAAGCCCTTTGTTTCCAGCTCTTATAGGACATTTCAGCTCAATACACCAACCAGAATTTTATGTTGAAGGCACTTCTGCTGCGAAGATTCAGAAGTGACAGAGCCGTGAGACAAATACTAGTGAGTAATAAATAACTGTAATAGGGAATAGCTCTCATCAGATTTTAAAGTGATGTAGGAAGTCAGTATTTCACTTCTTATTTTACAGATAATACAGCAACTTCCCATGGTGGTCGACCTTGGCAGCAGGAAAACTGACAGAACTGAACTGTGGTCTCCTACTCAAGCAGCCTGAGCACAGTGCTGCACATTCCCCCGTCCGTGCAGTTTCTCTTGTGCTGCTGCAGAACAGGACTGCACTTCTTGCAGGTGAGAACACCAGAGTTTTGTTTCACTTTGACCTCCACTAGCCACCACTTTCTTAAACCACTCTCTCCTCCCCCACTCCACCATTATTCTAACAAATTGGGAATCCATTGTCTCCTTCATTCACCAGGATGCCTTGCCTTGCCTTCTCTCTGTATTAACTCTTGAGTATTGTGGTACTGCAGGTCTTCCCTGAGACAACTAAGGCAAAATGTACCCAGTTCCAAAAATTCCCTTCTGTTACACACAGCTCTGTTCTCCAGACTGGTATCTCTTCCCAGCTGTGGTTTTAGGAATTTATCACTCACCTCAACATCAAAGAGGGTTGACCCATAACCTGGCCACTCTTTTACAATGGACATGTATTTCATCATGGCCTGATGCTGAGAGAGCCCCTGCAGCTTGGTCCATTTCTGTGCTATGCTTGCCCGAGCAGCTGAAAGCTCTTCTTTAACCCACATCTCCATCATCTGCTCCTCTTCTACCTTCTGCTTCTTTACAGACCCTGTCTTGAAGCTACGCTTCAATGTCCCTTCAAGGAAGCTGGTCCGTCTCCTCTCCAGAGTGTGACTGGTACTGCTGCTGCTCTTTGTTGAGTGCAGTATTTTGGATTTCAGCCTGTTAACTGGGTAGATTCCATCAAGGGTCCAGCTTATTTTGGAATAATCTCCATGAAGATACTGCAGCCGCAGAGCTGCCAGACGCTGCAGAGTGTCCTCTGGCCCAGGAAAATGACCAGCTATGAGGCTTTCGTGAGCCTACAAACAAAAAGTCCCCCAAACTCATTAGAAAGCAAAAGCACACTTTATTCACATCTGGGTCCATGTACAGATTCCTGTCACATCTGTGGATTCCAGCAGGATAGATATAATTCAGAAGGTCAGAGCAGACATTGTAATAAATATGTCAAAGTCTGCAAGTGGTTGATATGGAGGGAACCCCCCTTTCTGCAACTCTGAAAAGGACAGAGATTTTGAGGGCTCCTATCCTGTACAGAAAGTCCTACAATGAGGACCTTCTAGGTCTAGAAGAGATGTGAGAGAGCAGAATTCAAGCAATTTGGTTTTGTGCTGTACAAGCTACAGCTCCTGTGTGAAGATTATATTCAAAACACCAATTCTCAACCTCAGTTTCTTTACACAAAAACACCTCCCACCTCTTCCTACTTCACCTGATGTTTCCTCCAATCTTCTTGCTTCCCTTTGCCTGTTTTTCTGTGAAATCTATTAATGGGGCTTTCTGCACATCCATCTAATGTCTGGGTAACACCTACTCTCCTACTGTTACTTCTCTTTGCCAGTTAAAGCTGTGCAGACTGAAAACCTTGTCAACAGGGAGTTTGGTACAACTGAGGCTCCATGGAGCACCATGTGCTCCTGACTCTTCCAGACATTCCCTAGCTAACAACACGTGATGTTCATGTCAAGAAAGGAACCATTGTCTGAGTCATGTACACGCCACGCATTTGACTTCCAGTGAGTTTCAGTCTTCATGACTCTGACTGCCATTAACACAGATCCAGTAATTTCCTACACTATGATTTTCTGAGGCAAGGTCAGTGTTTGTTAGAAGTAATACAGACAGGAGGAATCACACAGCTCACTGGTGCTCCAGTCAGTTTAGTTTCACATCCCAGCCGCGAGGCTCTTTCATACCAGTGTGATCTCTGATCTTGCCAGCATCATTGTGCTATGGAGCAGAGTGACTTAAAAAAATAACAGACTACTCAGCAGGTAAATATTGTCAACTACATTCTCCTTTCCTTTGTCTGCAGCACTCTTCTCTGTTAACCAAAAGAAATCGCCCAAAAGACGTTTCATAGCTAGTTTTGGTAACACTCCAAGGATGTGCTGCTCTTTCAAGCTGATGTGCAGGTAGGTGGATTTTCCAGTTTTCTTTACATTTATGTTCTGCAAACAGCTACATTTAATGATTCTCTTGAATCATTACCCAAATTTCTCTGCCTTCTAAAATTGAAGACCAAGTTTAAAAAAATTATCATTAATATTTAATTTTTTTTAAGCCTTTACTAATTTTTCTTGTTTTTTCTATAATACTCATCTTCCCTAGAAAATGTCACAGTCTATCTGCTTAGTAGATTCTGGGCAAAAATCCAACACACTAAAATCTTCTGCTACAACCAGCATTCCTACTTCTAATGAAAGGTAAAGCAGTTTTCTGTATCCTTTTGTGTGCTTTTGCCACCCAGGAAACCAAATTATTCTCCCAGAGTTAGCTTACCTGTTCAAACATGAAGGCAAATTCCACACCATCTTTGGGAACATTCTCAATATCCAAGAAGCAATAAAGCTTAAAATACAGTTGCCACTGTCCTTCCTCCTCTTCGTCTTCAGAGCCAGCAAGTCTGTAAAATATAAGAGAGTATGGGAAGGGGAAAAAACAGTAAGGAGAAGTATCATGGTACTGGAATGTCCCCAGTGCAAATCACAATCTGAAGGTAACCCTGGATTCTGAAATCCAGTGTTACATCCAACTAGAAATTAAAGGTTTCATGAAACTTGCTTTTACCTCTCAAACTTGGCCAAGATATCAGCCACTATCACCCGACTCTCCACAGCACGGTCAACCTGTTGATTGTGTTCAAAGAGTGCAAACATATTCCGGCTGTCCTCCATTGCCAGCCCTCGGATCAGCTTTTCAACCACCTGCAAAATCAGACACATCACACAGTAGGCACCACTCCCTTTCACAATGAAGAATCAGTACCTCTTCAGGACACCTATCACTTCACACATCTCTATCACATTTCTCCCTTAATTACTGTCTTTTCAGATTAAAGAATTCTAATCCTAAAAGATCATTCCCTGCAATGAAGCCATTACTTGTATCCATCATCCTCGCTTTTCTTCTCTGCATATTTTCAACCTTCATTACCCTTTTGAGGATGAGGGAATTAGAATTCTGCACAAGATATAAGCACATAATGGATTCAGATGTCATGATGACATTCTCAGTTCCTCTAGTAACAATTCCACTTTTTGCTCTGTTTAGCACTCATGTTTTCACAGACATGACTACTGCAACCTGGAATCCTGATTCTGACCTGCTAATGATTAAGTTACTGGTAGAATATCCCTCTCAGAAGGATTCCATTATGAATTGGAATCTCTTTTGTCCAGAAAATTGTGTTTATCAAGTTTCAGACAAAGGGCGTAACACCAGAAGTGTTTAGATTTTGCAACACAATTTTCAAGTGATACTCTACAACCTGGGCATTGGCCTTGTAGAATAGGCAGAACTTTGCCAAAAGATATAGCAAAATAACTGTAATTCAAAAAAAAAATAAAATTTGGAAATAAAGGGGATAAAGGAGAAAAATATGTCCCTTCAACAGAACCCCTCTCCAGACACAGATGTGCTCACATCTGGTTAATCCTACTAATGCATTACCTCCCCAGCGCTGGTGTGGGAGTTGATGGTTATTTTGCAGGAGCCACCACCATGGCAATACACTGTTGTGGTCATTTCCTCACGGGTGAGAAGAGCCTGTATTTCCTCCTGGGAGGGCACAAACTCCCTTGTCTTTGTTCTCTTCAAGGAATCACTGATGAACTGTGCATACCTGTCTATTTCTGAGTCTGGAAAGAGATCCTTTACCCTAATCGTAAAGAGAAAAAAAAAAAAACAAAACCAAAAAAACCAAAAACATTACACAGTGAACAACACATTACCCTAAAAATTAAGACTACTGCAAGTGAAGAGTTTGGTAGAGATGCTGATGTCAAATGCAACCACACAAAAACCAAGCTCTTTTCCTAAATCATACAATCTTCTTTTACTAGTAATTTCAAAGTCACTGCTGTGGTATTTCTCAGCAATATATAAAATAAGCAGTTCAAAGATTCAGGGGTTTAGTGACAGCTGAAGACAGCAGGATTGACAATCTCCATTTACAAAACTGAGAATAAAAACTGTGAAATCAAATGTAAACTTTTTTCATTTATTCTTAATGTGTTTGGTTTTGTTTTTTTTTTTAAATTTGCTGGCTGTGTTTGAGCCAATTTTAAAGTATGTTTGAGAATTAAGAAGCTAGAAAGCAGATGCCTGTACACTGTTTTCTTCCCTCCAAGACCAGCAGGTTTAAGTATAACATTATTTCCAACTCCAGCGATAAAACAATGAAATGGCTACATGGAGTATCTGTATCTCTTAGACCCAGGCCATGGATGTAGCTATGTCTGTACTGACACAAATCTCATCTCACTCTTTCCTAGCTTGGAAGGAATCAAATAGATTTTATTGATCTTTCTCATCATTACAAATGAACCAAGGTTACACAGCTGCAGATAAGGCCCAGTGCAGACTGCTATGTAAAGCTGCATCAGATGCTGAGGATGACTTGGGAACATATGTAAATTATTTAGTTCATGGAAATAGGAGGTTAAAACAGATTAAAAATATCAACTGCAAGCATTATGTGCTTAGTTGCACATAATCTTGAAAAATTATAAATTGGATTTACAGTCTCTCTCCTACTTTATAGTATGTTTTTTGCCTGTGCCAGCTGCAAGGTAATACATACTTCCATGAGTATGAAAGTACAGTCCTCACCTTTCCTGCAGGTTGATAATGTTTTATATGTACATTAGGAAGCAGCAGATCATCAGCACTGCAACAGTCTCAGGTATTTTGTTTGGGTAACTTACATTCATTCCACATCCTTTTGACACAACAGATACACAACAGAATACACAGAACAGCTGGTGCTAAGAACTGGGCAAAGGCAGGAGGCTGGAACAGCACAGGAAGATGTTTGCAGGGCAAGAGGACAAGACAGGTAATTAGAACAGGCAGTGGAAGATCGCAGAGTAAAAGGAAACAAGCTGCAAATGAAAGAGACATTTACCTTCGGAGGTGGAACTTGAGGTAGCGCAGGATCCCTCTGCTGGGCAGGAACGTGCAGCTCATACAGGTCATCAGCTGCCAGTGGTGCAGGTTCCCAGTACTGTTGGGATGTGGCATGTGGTTGGTTTGCTTGATGAGCTGGCAGTACACTTCATCACGGAGGGGCTTTAAATCATGGCAGGTCTGCAGGATGCCTTGGATAATGGGTATGGGGTCAGACACTGTCTCGATTTCCTGAAGGGAGTTAAAGATCTTCACTGCTTCATCCTGTAAGCTGCTGTAACCCTTCTCTTGTTGCACTGGGGAACAACCACAAAGGTGAAAGAGGTGAGCATCTCCCTCATTTTCTACTGGCCCACCAGCACTACAATCAACTGTGCCCATCTGTCAGGGAAGAACAGCAACCTGAGCATTAGTGCATGTCCTAAACTTAAATTTATACTCTAAGTTCATTAATGCTTCCTCTCTAAATGTTCAAATGCAGTTTTAATTCGTATTTGCAAACATCTGATTTGTCACCACTCCCAACACATTTTAGGATACACTGTGCAGAAAACCAGAGTAGTATTTTTAGGGGAAATGAGCACTGTAATCTAGTTCAGGCTTTAGTGTCTGCAAACGAGGTACTGGAATGTGGCCACTGAAACCTGGCTTGTGTAATTCCAATATTCTGTGTTGTGCCTGTCTTAGCTTTGACCCCAGGCTAACATAGAACTTAAGCAAATTGCTGTACCACAAATGCAACTTATACCTATTGTTTAGATTTAAAATGCTTAGAGCAAAACTTGTGCTTTTTGAACTGCTCAGACACGTGTGATACCATTCAGATGCAGGCTTGCATTCTCCTTTGCACATCTCTGGGGCTTTAGGTCCTTCTAAATCTCCTGTACAGCCTCTGTTTCCCCAGTGGCCATGTATTAACTGTATAAAGACAACTCTTAAAAGTAGGTTCCACACTTTAAGTGCTTGCTCTGTATTTTTTCCATATTTCAGAATTTCAAAAACACAGACTTTTTCTGTATTTCAAAATTCTGTGCTCTTAATCTGCCATGTAATTTGCTCCTTGTACTGTGACAGACCTAGTATCCTTTCACTTTCTCCATGACAGTCTTCTGGCCCTAAAAGCTTCATTTTGAGGCTGAAGAATCCTGCTCCCTATTTAGTCACTTAGTTGTAGGCAAGTTCTTTTGTGCCTTTGATCATCTTTGGGTAGGTTTTTACATCTCCTGTATCTTTGATGAGATGTAGAAGGCAAAACTGTATCCTGTACTCAAGATGCAGGTGGCATGATACATATACATCTGCACAGTATTTTTCCTTTTCTAAGCTCTCAAAACCTTACATTAGCTGTTTGTTTTTTTCTGTACTCACCAGAAGAGCTGACATTTTCATAAAGCTGTGTAAATTGATGTTCACTTTCCTAAGCACAGCTAGATCACTACTTGTGTGGCAGACTGTTTTTCCTATATACAATGTTTTGATTGAAATAAATTTCTTAGATTCTGTGGCTCAGTCACTCCACATGAGACATTCTTCTATAGTTCTTCATCAGCTTCCAGCTTCAATATGTCAAACAGTCTGTAATCATCAGCAAATCACTTTGGTCTTCTGGTGGCCCATCACTCTAGCTCTTTCATGCTTCTGACACATTTGAAGAAAGTAGTAATTTATTCTGGGTTTACAGTAGCTTCTGTAGAAATACTACCCCATTGCCAGCTGCATGATGTAATCCTGCTGTAGTATTTTCTACTGGAGCCACTCACAACCCAACTGTGGCTAAAGAATGACAGGCTGCATGTCCCCTGGACAGATGATAAAAGTATCTGCCCCATTTACTTCAAGATTCAGTGTTCCCATGGTAAGAGGCAGTGGACATGGAACACACTCCAGAGAATAAAGGGAGAGAGAAAGGGACTGCTCCCTCCCTGAACCCTGTAGGCTACACTGCCCCAAAGAGACTTCACCTACAAAGAGAGAGCTTACAGGTTCATTCTTTGGTGCACAGGCTCCTCACTGACCCTCAAAATGTGAGTGGATTCTGTCACTTGGGTAAAATACTTACAGTTGACACTGACATCTCCATAGGGAAGTGGGAGCAGTGGGGAATGCAAGGGGTGCTGGGTGTATCGCAAGATTGGGTTCCTCCTATATGTCTGTTCCACTACTTCAAAGTTTGTGCTATTTTCCTGGAAAAGCAAGAAAAGAATGATTATCCTCAAATAGGCACAGTCCTTTGCAGGATGTCCTAACACATTTAGGTTCAAGCTCAACCACCTTTGTCTGTATTTCTGGAGATGCCTATGGAGACTAAGTGATCAAAGCATAGTCCCTATCTAAAAATTACCCTGTACATTATTTCTGGAAATTAAACACAAGACTTGCCATGGTGCATCATCCCACAGGTCACCAAGGCACAGAATCTCACCTCCAAGTGTGGTTTGTGTAATACATATGGCATAATCCCTCTCTCTCCTATGTCCTTCAAGCTTTCAACAGAACATGGTTAATGGTCTTTCTGACCACAGATCAACCACTTTCAGTGTGTAATAACGAGCCTGTTCTCAACTTGTCCAGTTGTACTGTACGTGTTTACAGAATAAACAACCAAAATGCTGCATAGAGCTTAAAATCTGGGCCTGTCACTACCATACACACAGGATCACGTTCTTCTGCATTTTGTCCTAGACTCCTTCCCTAACAATACATAATTTTCCATCTGTCCTTGAAGCCTGAGCTGAAGTTTTCCAAGATTCTCTACAATCAACTATCTAATTGCATCAAGTTTAGAGTTCATCACAAACACATTTCTTCTGAAATTTTCTTTGGTGTGTCTTCTTAAATGATTCTAGGTTTATTTGCCGAAATTTCTGGCAAGTTTCTTCTCAAAAATTACTCCTGTGGTACAATTTCTGCTGTTTTGAAGGATATTGTCTTTCCACCCTTTACTCTGACATTTAACCACACAAGCCTAAGGTATGAACAGAACTTCATGTTACATCAAAGTCAGATGACTGGTAGGAACGGATTTTTTTGTATTTGCATCTGGAGGACGCTTAAGAGTGGAAAGGATGGAGCAGAGACATGCAAATACTTGATGGTGTAATCCTTCATGCAATTTTTAATTGCACAGAATAGTAGTCTAGACTTATCCAGATCAGTTAACAAAATAAAATTCATGCAATATTTGAGGTTTTTTTGTTGCACAGTTGTGTGTTTCTTTTTTTACTCTTTTTGATTTTCCCCTAAAGACAGCAACCCCATTTTTTGCCACATTCTCAGCAATGACTGGGTTAGGCCAGTGGTGGTCTGGCTGCTCCCAGCTCCGGTGGGAATTAGCAGGATGCCACCTACCCTGATGTCACGGATGAGCTGCTGTGTAGGTGTTTCTATGGGAACTTTGGTGTCAATGACACCCTGAATTGCAGAGGCCCAGCGCATGGCTTCGTTCAGCAGCTTCGTGTACAGTCTGTAGGAGTGCTTCCGCCCATGGACTATGATGTTCCAGTAGCCTGTGGAGAAACAAAGGTGGAGACAAAGCTGGAAGCTGAAACTGGCCTCTGTATTATGCAGTTGACTGGAGGTTAGCAAATGTGACATCCAACTACAGAAAGGGCCAGAAGGAGCCTCTGGGGAGCTACAGGTCCATCAGTCCAGGCTCGATACTGGGGAAGGTTATGGAGCGAATCATCTTGGGTGTCAAAGGAGAGCAATGGAGCTGGGGAAGGGTCAGGAGCACAGGTCCTGTGAGGCATGGCTGAGGGAGCTGGGAGTGTTTGGCTCAGAGAAAAATAAGCCTCATTGGGGACCTTATTATTATCTACAGCTACCTGAAAGGAGGATGTAACCAGGTGGGGGTCTGTCCCTTCTGCCAAGTAACAAGTGATAGGACAAGAGGAAAGGGCTGACAAAAGACTCCATGTCCAGGAAAGTGGTTGTATCACCATCCCTGGAGGAATTTTAAAAATGTGCAGATGTGGCACTTTAGGGACATGGCTTAGTGGTGGACTAGATTCTCATTTTGCTTCTGGGTCTTGAAAACCCTTCCTGCTTTCATAACAACATATGGTGTGTCTGGTTAAAATCCACTAGGTAGACATTAACATCCCCATACCCAAAACAGATTTATCAACAGGAAGGTTCCAGTCCAGAGTTTGGTACAAAGAAGCTTTCCAAGATGCAAGTATCCTTGCAGTGTAACCTGACTTACTTGCCTGCCAACTGGGCAGCTCACTTTCACAGACAGCATTTGGACTACACTGTCCTGTTCATCACTTGGAAAATGACCACTCTACACACAGCACTCAGTTAGATTGCCAAGTCTACTCTCAGAACTCTTAAAAATATGTGTTTGACAACCTGAGAGAACGTGTCAAGGTGATGGTAATTCTATCTGCTAAAGGCAGCCCAAGACATCTGTTGATACTAAAAATGTGGACACTTTCTTGTGAATAAGCAGAATAAATTTCCTCTCATCTCTCTTTACTAAATACTTACAGCTTCCAGCCCTTTTAAAAGGTGTCCCAAACTCTAGTACTCAAATGTCCAGTTTTTCAAGTCTTTTTCTAAGGTTCACAGACTTCACCCTTTATCCCATAACCTGGGCTCCCTTCCAAACTCCTAAGGCAAGCAATGGAGGACCATGCCAGATCCTGCCTTCCCAGAACTGTCATGTTGCACAAAAAGCAAACACAGGCCTTTGTCATCTTCTGTTTCATCAAGCTGAATGATGCCATAAGACATGCACTGTACATCCCTTACAGTGTATGGGATGGCTGCTGTTTGAGAGGTTAACACTGACCCCAGAGACAAATGTAGGTCACACCACAAAGGGACAGTTCTGGAGATGTACCAATAATTAGTGTCAACTACAGGAACTCACACCTGTTACCCTGCTTGGGGAACACTGAGATAAGCAGTGACTCTACTCAGTGATAAACACCAGCACTGCCTATCTCCATCAGGTGTGAGGCACTTACAGTCACTTGCACACTTTGCAAAGAGTACACTTTCCATGGGCAGAGCTGTCTGCAGCCAGACACAAAGCCTCAAGACAGCCTTCTCAATATGACACACCACACCAGTCCTGCACAGTTCCCTCTTCAGGAGCTGCACAGCCAGAGTCTGCTCTCTGCCACTTTCTCCCTCTCACCTGTGTCTTTGAAGACCCTCTCGTCAGGCTGCACTACGGAGCAGAGGCTGTTGAGCACGAGTGTGCCGAGCTTGGCAGCCGTGCGCTCCGATGACTTGTAGTAGTCGAGGGCAGTGTTTGTCAGAACAAACCAGCGCTTCTTCATCTTCAGAGAGGACATCTTGTTGCTGCTCTGAACCTCCTTATGAAGCCAGCCTAGCACAGAAACACAAACATGTCATTTCGTGTGCCTCTTGCTCCCATGATCAGGGCAAATAATTTCACTGTCATTTTAGATCTGTTGCAAAATAAAGGGGGAAAAAAAAAAGATTGAGAAAATTCAATACTTCAACAGAAAAAAATTACAGCCTGCATTGCTAAAGCTGTCAAAAAGATAATTTTCTACTCAGAGGTGTAAAAAGCAATGTCCACCCACAAGGCAAAATGTTCAAAAAATGTGAGACTGAACCAAGAGGCTCCATATAAAGAAAAGATAGAGACAGACCTTCCTGAATATATGGCTTTGTGGCTACTCTGCTGTCACACAGACACCTTATTAAGAAGAGCAGAGCATACTCTGCAAAGGATGATTCCTTTTTCTCTTTGACTAATGAACAATACCAGATAAAAGGAACTGCTGCCTTGCAATTATGTATTTTGAAGTTAAGGCACTCAAACTGTTGTCTTATAGTCTCTTTTGTATCATTCAATCTCCTTGAAATTTTTAAGACTAGGGTTGAAGGCTTCTGCCACATCTTGAGAACCCTTTTCTCCCTGTCCTTCTGCCTTGCCATGACCACCCCAGGACCCTTATTCCTTGACAGACATTTCTTTTGCTCATGCACTTGCTTTCCACAGACTGGATCAGGAGTGTCTTCATACATTTAAGACCATGTGATGAGCTCAAAGTATAGAGGAAATTAAAAAATATATAAGACAAATGGGTGAATATTTTGCAATATATATGTGATCCCTACTCAGGCTCTGCCATCTTCAACTAAGCTCTGACTGAAGATGTAATTTAAATATTTTGCTCAACCTCAGAGAATTTTTCTCACCTCACTATGTCTACCACAATCAGGTTAGTTAGTGTAGCTGAGGACAGCAGCAATCCCACAAAGATCTCTCTCCCTCTCTCTCTACATGACAGGTGTCAGAAGGAACTGAGCTGCCAACAAAAGCCACAGTGTCATGTTTTAGTCCATCTAAGCCAGCTGCTCCTCATCAGCAGCCATGCTCCTTCCTATTCCCTGGTGGCATTTGCTGGACATGTTTAACAGGCTAGAGCTATCATCAGAAGATAAAACATACGAAACACTGGTTTTTTTCCACCTGGCAGGAATCAGGTAAGAGCCATGGCTAGCACACATGTGACATGGCAAGCAGCAGGCAGGAAGGTAGAGAGGGAGCAGAGAATGACAGTTTTTGGGGAGCAGCTAAACCCTAGACTGAGTTAGCAACAATCAAGTCTCCCTGTCAGATTTTAAGGAGAAGATGAGTTTCACATGCAATTGCATGCATTTCCTTTCACCTCTCACAAGGAATTCCTGGCCATCAACCTTGGATTCGCCTTTGGGTTTCTGCAGCAGGGAGATCCAGTGATGCATTTCCTCAGGAGTGTCACTGTTGCAGTGAATCACACGATTGGCTGTGATGATCACAAAAGAATTCGGTCTGCCAGAAAACAAAAGCATTAAAATTAGTCATAAGCATGCAAATAGCTCACAGCACACTCAAAGTCATGTTTTTTACCTTCCTATAAACAGAGAGACTTTCTGAATACAAACTACAGAGGAGTGCAGAAATACTTAAGACCATCTCTTGTTCAGTTCCTCTGTCAACTGATGAATGCAGAGACCAGCTAAATGAAATTAAGTATCTTTCAAGAGATACTTCCAAAGACTAGAAAATATTCATTAGCTAATAAGCAGCTGCAAGATGTCCTTGGTTTATTAGCAAGGGACTTCGACAGACTGGAATGAGCCAGTGCTTGTACCATTGGGCTGAGTTGCTACAGTTCTTTCCCTTGTACTTATTAAAACCAGTGATGCAATAACAAACACAGGTCTCAGTAGGATGAGCAAAAACATGTTTTGAGAGTGGTTTTGATGAGCTGATCCTGACAAAACAGGAAAAATGGTTGTGTTGCTCCTGGATGACTCAGTTCTTCTCTTGCAACTGTATCTCACCAAAAGAATATTCACAATTATGTACAGAATTGATGCTTTACATGAAAATAGAAAAATAGAAGTATGTCCAGTTCCAATAGGATAGACTCAGAAAAATTTGAAAGCAAAACCAGATTTCTATGAGAAAACAGAGAAACTGAAAAGTAGTGTGCAAGTATGAAGCAAAAGGTGCAATCAAGACCAGTTAGAAAAATGCATAAACCTATGGAAGATAAAAATAAGCTGCATAAAAATGTTGGTTGAGAATAAGCATGCTCCCCTGATTTTGTTTAACATGGCTTCAAACACTGATATTCAAGAAAAGCATACCTCAGCACATACATAAACAAATTTTAACTATTCAGCTATTTGTTCCTGGTTCACAGATCAATTATGAGGAGTACAGGCTGAGAACAGCCTGAAATGTTTACATCAATTAAATCTTAGTTCACTTCTGAAATGCATTTTGTAAACAACTAAAAACAAAGTCTTAGCAACCTATGGCAGAGCCCAGAGCTCTGTCTCCAGACCACAGAGATAAATAACTTAATAGCTAACATTTTACTTCAGCACTGTGGTGACTATCTTTGCCCTGGAAGAACCTGTTAATATGTGGGAAAAAATTAAATGTTAACATAAAGTGATAGGAAATGTCCCATTATCTCTTCTCTGAAACTAACTAACTAAAGGTCTGTGCTCTGTTGCATTGCAGAGATACCAAGAATAATTCAGATTTCTAAATTCATCCATTATTCTTCCACAATGCTGTTTCTTTCCCCTAAATTTACAAGATTAACTCAAAATAACTCTGCTGAAAAAATGAAAGTGCTGCTTTTGCTGGACATAGTTGTTCAGTGCTGATAATGGATAAAATGATAATTTTCTGGCATTGAAATTATGCTGTTTTCATTTTTAGGAGCTGAAGAAAAAACTCAAAGACAATACATATATGGACTTCATGCCTATGAAGTGACGCCGTCTGAAACAAGCTAGAGATTTCAGCTATGTTTATTTTTTTTTGGAGAAAAAGATGCATGAGTTTAAACAAAAACAAACCCCAAAGGACCTACCCACAAAAATGTTGTAGGGAGTTTCTGATTTAAGAGATGATCAGATTGCTGTACCTACCTATCAGGATTGTCTGAGGCACAGACAGAGTCAATAAGCCCAACATCCAGGGTTCCCTGTAGAGTGAAGAAGACACAGATTGCATTTTAAATTATGGGTGTTCTCTGTGAACAGACTGGAATTGAAACCATTCCTCTGAATTCCAAAAGCTTGAGTAGAAATGAACACACGAGAAAGGCACAAGTGAGTCATCTTTGCTCCCAAACAGCATAAGATGTGCAAGGGGCTCCACAGGACTAGATGAAAAACAGTTACAAGTTTCCAGAGAGTGTTATGAAGGTCTGAAATAACCTTAGCTATTATCTCTGTACTGGTAAAATATATAAATACACCATTCTTCCCAACTGCTATCTCCTGTCTGGAATAACTGTGACCCAGACTAGTCCCAGCCAAAAAAAATGTATCTGCGTAAGGCAGCCTCCCTCTTCTCCTCCAGCCAAAAGGTGCTATGTGTGATCAAGCTGAGCAACCCACAACAAGCACCATGCTTCTCACTGCTTGCCCTCTTTGCTACCAGCTTTGCTGTTTCTTTATAATTACCAATGTCCAACTTTCTTACACTGCTTCAGTACAGCATGGCATGTGCTGGAAAAACATGCACAAATAGTTAAACACAGAGGGCTCCAAGCATGCCCACAGGCTGGTTGCACAGTAACTCACCACAGCATTCTTTGGATTGGCCTGTTCATCCTGCATTTCCCTCAGCTGCTGTGCTGTAGCGCTGTGAACTCGGCTCAGGACATTAAACCAACCACTGCCAATCAAAACAGAAGCAGAGTTAAACTTTCTGTAGTGAAACTGGCTCAAGAACATGACCAAGGAACCTGGAAAGATGCCACTGGGAAAATTTCTTCATTCACAATTTCCTGAATACTATGTCACAAAATATCTCTTGGGCTGATCATACCAGATATTCCAATGTCTTCCTTCCTCCTTATTTATCCATGAAAATTCTGTGCACGTTCCTCAACCCACTGACAGCTGCTCCTGCAAAATCCAGTTTTCCACTTGTTAATCAAGGAACTCTAAGCAGAGAGTGGCTTTACAGGTAGCCCATGTCAGCAGACTGAGAAGGGCATACAGCACTTGTCAAAATAGAGTTAGTTGGGAATCTTCTTGGACTAGAGTCTTAGAGACGCCTGGGAGCCTTCTTGATCAGTCTCTCTCTGATCTGCTAATAAACTTGAAAGTCATATGGCTGGCAATTAATCATGGGTTTGTTTACAATTGAATTTGGAGTGAAGTTTTTTGTCTGTGAAAGGGCTTCTCTTACAGACATATCTGGAGGCTAATCGCTGTTGCAGAAAAGCAGATTCTTATCTGCAGCTTCCAGTGAGAGCAGCAAACATCCATACTTCATGGAGGATCCAGTTCTCAAACTGGATACTCTGCAGCATCTGCTCATCTGCCCTTTGCTACTGCAAGTGCTGGGGCTTTCTTCTCCCTCAGAACAGAGACAGAGACTGCATTTGGCTTATACTCATCCTAACAATTCTGCAGCGTTATCTTAGGGCATGCCTACTGCAGTTGTGGAAGTTCTGGGTTAAGAAGTTACTGTTTCCTCCACTACTGCTCCCTAAATTTGCCCCTCTCTAGTCCATATGGCTGTTCTTCAATCTATTTCTGTTAAATTGTATCCACACACCTTCCTCCTTTCTCTCCATTTACCAAAATAATAATATACCACAAATAACTTCACAGAATCAATAGATCAGAGGAACAGTTACACTATTAGGGCTGAGAGAGCAGAAGCCTTGGTAAAAGTGGGAAGACATGAGTGGCTGGAGACAGTAACTTCTTGGCTTTGCATAGCCAGGACAGGTTGTCCAACCTGCCCTTAAACAACTGATTCCCACTGTCTGGCCAGGATGCCAAGAAGGAAGGACATGAGTCACTTGTTTGCTTTGCACTGGGAAGATTTTATCAGATGACACTACAGACTCTGATAAGCTGTAGCCTTTTTTCTGTCTCCTGGATAAAACCCAGCTGCTCTCGCAATCATTTACAGACAACATGAATAGACTTTTTGTTTGATTCAAGACTCCATTAAATAAATAAATCAGCTATTATATGTTCCAGTTTATATTAAGGTTTGTGTGTCTGCCGAAGTAACCCTTGAATTCAGCATGCTCACAGCCACATGAGAAGCTGGCAGTCCTGTGACTGGCAGACTGAACCACAATCTTGCTAGCTGTATCATCAAGTCCCCAACGTAGATGTGATGCATCCCAGGAAGCACAAAATGACACTTGGTAATAAATCCCCCCTTTTCTCCAGCAAAAGGGAGTTGATTATGTTTCTCAAACTCTCCCATGAGTAGCTGGGTCAGACCTGCACTGAATGAACAAACCTAACAAAACTCCCTGCTGTACCTGGCATCTTCTGGTGACTCTGCAACGATGTGGTAAACTCGGTCTTCTGTCACAATGTCCAAGGCATTCTCCTTTTCATGGATATCCACAATCTCTCTGGAACACAAGAAAGCACAAGTGCCAAAGCTCTCAAAAACCTTTCACAGGCCTGAATTCCATCTGGTCGATTCTTTCACATCATACCCTTCACCACAGAGAAGGGAAATCACTGGTTCAGAGGGCTTGTAACTCTGACAGAAATACAAAATTCCGCCAATACACATCAAAATGTTTAAAAAATATCTGTACAGTTAAAAACCAAATCTTTAGGGCACTCCATGAATTTACAAGACACCAGCAGGCTAAATGGAAGAAGAGGTAACAGGGAGGCTGATACAGAGATCTGTTTACAAGTCGGGTGCACCATTCTTTTTGGCACTTTACAGCTCTGCATAATGCTAATAGGTGACCAGTCTGTCCTTTCTCAAAGTGGGAGCTGAGGAATTGACTATGGCAGCAGAAAAAGCATTCAGGACTCAGGAAAAGGCACAGTACATGCTGCCAAATTCAAATCCCGCTGTGAGCTTCATAATACCTCTGTGAAATGCTTGGAGAAGCCAGAAAACAGATGGAGTCTGGGTAGGAGAGAATGCATGGGGTATGTACTTAATTAGCCCCTCCTGGTCTGGCTCCATCCATGGCTTGGAAAGAGCTTCTGCTGGATTATGAAATGCAAGACTGGGAAAAGAACTATCAAGTAATTGCAGACTCCCTCCAGAGTAAAACTAGATGCTGTGAATGTCTTTTCCTTCCTTTGTTTCTGATTCTCCAAGCACCACGGGAGATACACAGGCCAATGAACAGCAGCGCTGGACCCTTCATTACTGATTTAGAGAGTGGATACTAGGGATCAAAGGGATTTATTTTTGCACTCACTTTGCCCTTCTGATATCAATAGTCCCCTTCAGCTTTTCCTCACTATCATTCTCGAAGTACATCAGCTTGGACTCTCGAAGCACAAACCAGCGGCGTTTCCAGTTGCGGCGCGAAAGCGTCGACATTCCTCCGCCCTTTTTGTAGAGCCAGCCTGACTTCAGGGCCTCCTGCTTGGTGCGGAACCACATGAAGGCCTCGTTCTTCAGGACACACCAGCGCCGCCGCCACGGGTTCATGAGTCCTCCTGCAAAAGCGAGGGAGCAAAATTTCAGCAGCCATGCAACAGGGGCCAGGCTTTCACTCGGATCCTGCCAACTGATCCTGGGCAGGAACAGTTGCCACTTCAGTTCCTACATCAAACAAATGAACTGAAGGAGAGAAACAAAGTTGTGCCTACTTTCAAACATAGGAAAAGCAGAACCAAACCAGTGAAACAAAAACAAAATACAGAAATAGATGCACTACTCAAGTATTTTTGTTCTGAGTTCAGTTTCATAGCTGAGAATGCACCATTTAAGCCCATACCAAGTAGGAACAATTAAATATCAGTGGCAAAGATATCCCTGACACCCAGCTCCTATCTCTTTATTTGTTGCTTGAAATAAAATGAGAAAAAAAAAAAAAAAGGGAGAATAAAATGAGCACTAAGAACAAATAAAGATGATGATTCTGGACAAACACAAGAAGAAAGCAGGTTTCCTGGATCCCATCCATCCATGGTTTTGGCAAAATCCACTTACCTTTCATGTAGAGGTAACTGTGAAAATAGGGTGGCCCTGAGCCATTGAAGATTGTGACTCGTCCATTACAAAACTCCTCATCTGTATCAATGTAAACATCCACTTCTTCTTCACTCTCCAGAAACTGAAGAAAAAAAAAAGAGATTATAGGCTACTTGGGTTCTCCTGGTCGCAGGAGGACTGGAGCAATTAACAGGGTTAGAGAAGTCCCATGATCAGAAGGTGCAAAACTACACATAGTCCCTTTGCAAAAAAAGCACTTTGGTAAAAGTAGAGGCTTGACAGCTTATCCATTAACGCCTAAAGCAAGAGCATGGAATTTTCATACCTGAAAGGAGAGCAGTGGACATGGCTAGAAAGCTCAAGGTCCCTGCAGTAACAAAACTTCCTGTTTCAAGGCAGAGCTCACCTTGCAAAATCTGATTTAATGGGATTTACAGAGAATTCTTCATTTTGGAGAAGCTTTCTGATTTTTCTGGCAGAAAGGCCACAATGCAAGACAAGAGATGAAACAGTGATTTAACCCCAGCAAGGAAATGACTTGCTTTGGGTTGATTAGGAAAAGAAGCACAGTCCAGGACAACTGAACCCTAAATACATCAATCTGAATTACTGAAATAATAGTACTGAATTTACTCATCTCTGTTCTCCAACTAGATAAAGGCCCTCAGCCATAAGTACTTCTCACACAAAATCATTTCCTTTACCTTAAATACAACTCCCTTCAATTTGCTCTATTGATTTAATGCTAATGAAGGTAGTTCCCTCGACCTTTTCCTTCCTCAAAGCATGTTGATTCTTTTCATTTTCCCTTCTGTCTTCTCACTGTGGCCCTCTTTTGTCTCATCTCTGGTCCACTAATTCATTCTCTCCCTTGGCATCAAGTTTCAAAAACCAGATAGTCTTAGAACAGCAGCTACTGATGAGATCTTGAGTCAGCTGTGGTTATCACTTCCTGTGGCTCACACTATGACCAAGTATCAACAGCTATTTCTTAGTATTACTCAGCGATGAGCCCAACAAAACCCTCCACTTCTATTTGCATTTTAAGAAGAATGGTAGAAACCAGCCTAAGCTGTGACAGAATGATTCATGATTTGAAGATTACCTGACAGTGATCTTTGAGTACCTGCCCACAGAGAAGGCACCTTTACTCAAGCAGATCACATAAAAAATTCTGATGGCTGGCAGCTGACATTAGGGAAATGCAAACAAGACAATCATGCAACTTTTTAAAAAAAAGGTCACAATCTGTCACTGGAAAAACATACTGAAGGAAACAAAATGAGTTCCTAAAAAAATGTAAAAACTGAATAGTTTTCTAATAGGTATTTTTAGTTCAAGTGCCTCTTCTCAGGGATATCATTTATTGGAAGTATTTTTGTGGCTGTCACTGGCTTCACACCTGAACTCCTCACAGTCTTATGTGGGCTTTGACATCCTGTCCTGTATGGGGATTTATCATTGCATTATTAAGCAGCTGGCCTGACAACACTCTGATGTCCAGACCCACGGTGGGAGCTAAGCTGCGTGCTGAAGTGTGAGGCAAATAGCCCAGCTTTACCACCCTGTCATTGTCCCTGCAGCAGAAAGGAAAGGGTTCAGTGATCCTGGCTGTGTGCACTGGGACTCAGAAATTACTGAGAATCAGCACAGTAATTTCTTCCAGTGTTAGAGTAACTTAACTTGTACACAGCAGCTGAAAATAAACCTTTGACTCTGAACAGACCTAGAACAAGAGAAGTTTTAGTGATGGAGTCAAATCAAACCCCATCCTTTCCCATTTCCTCCTGTCACTGCACACTGGAACCTTAGGACCCTCCTGTGAAACCTCTATAAGGCAGAACATAGACCTCCAAACATCAGCTGTTTGCTTTCCTAAAGGGTGTTACATTAACATATGGCAATGGAAACAATCTAAAATAGGTACACATGTACTAGATTGCATGCCAGCAGACAACAATCACAGGCCCTCTGACCTTCAGCCTATCTGTGACTCTTCCCTTTTTTGCAAGCTGATTATTGATATAAGAAGAGTTATATATTAGTAACTATATGCAGAGTGAGCAGACATACAGTAAAAAAGCAAAGCTGTTACAAACATCAATGAAGTCACACTAATATCCAGAAAGGTGAAGGGAGATATTCTCACCGAGTCCAGGCTGCCACGGTTGGAGTCCAGGCTGGTACCATGGGAGTGTCTCAGACCCTCCTCATCATTCAGAGGCTCAGCTGAGGCGTTACCTGCATCTCCATAGCCATCAAACTCCTCATGGTCGTAGTCAGACTCCACATCTTGGGGAGAGGTGTAAATGGGCTCTCCTGCCTCTCCACTGTTACTCCTCTGAGTATCAGAGACAGTGCTGTAAACGCTTTCTGCTGGGTCAGATAGGGCTCTCTGCTCCTTGGGGCTAGTGGTTCTTTCCACAGGCAGTCCTGGAGCAGGGGCAACCTCTCCCACTTCCCTCTGGAGATGCAGAAGGCTTGTGTTTGCAACTTCCTTTGAGTAGTTACCACTGTTTCTTGTGCCACGCTGATCTGAGACCACCAAACTGGAAGTTGGCCGTCCTTCATCATCGGCATGAAAACCCTCATCCACCTCTTCTTCAGCCAGCGGCGCCACCAGGCTGCAGTCAATGTTGAGCGTCCCCTCACTAGAAAGTGAGTGCTCTAAGTTCTGCACACTTTCATCCAGATTGCCAAAATCCAGCAGCTCCAAGAACTCCTGGGCAACCCTTGATGCCTCTTTTTCCAACCGCTGTATCTCTTCTTCTCGCTGCCGATAGATTTCATTCCTAGTGTCTTCAGAGATGACAGACATGTGATCCTCTTTCTGTTGCTGCAACTTTTCAATCTCCTTCTCCAGTCTCAAGATCTCCTCCATCTGACGTCTCTCTTCTTCTTGCAGGGGAATATCCACCTCCTCAGTGTTTACTGTGTCCACCTTAAGGAATTAAGAACAGTGTTAAAGCACTTTCTTCAACCTGTGTTCCTTGCCTGGACCTTTCATTCTTCCTGTCTCCTGTGCCTGCCTTGCACTTACCATCTGCAGAAAGATGACTCCAAGCATCCTGCAATCATTCATGGTGTCAAAGCTAAAGGTAGAACTACTGGATCTTCAGGTACCTCCTTTTCCCCAGCAATCCACCTCCATTATGAATCATACAAAGAAGCTCACTGGGTTCAGTGAATTTTTAGAAAAGCCTCTCTATCTGTTCGTCACTGTACACTGTAATTGGGACAAAAGCAGCCTGAAAGTCCATTCTCTCTTTTTGAACTCACATGCGTATAGGAGAAAGCAACTATACATGAACACATATTTGCATAGACCACTTAAGAGCTGAAGATTTCCCAGAAATTCATTAAGAGATCTGGAAATGTCATAATTTCCTGAAATGAGGATCTGACCATCAGAATTTAGGGCTGGAAGGGATATTTGCCTGAAGTAGGACTGTATCCACTCCAATCACAGCCCAACAAAACTCCACAAAATTTCTTGGGATTCTTTAGCATCACTAGATGGCTGATGACTGACTGCTGAAGACTCTGTCTTACTCTACTCTCCACACTGAAGTAACAGGAAATTTCTAGCAGATATGTGATAATTAGAAGATGGAAGATACTGGTAACTTTCACTACTGTTTAGGATAAAGCCACCCTCCCCTCCACAGAGGATACTGAAAACACACACAAGAGAACAGATACACACATGAGAAAAAGTAAAAATGAATTCTGACAGGATTTCATGTACTTCCTGATAGGACTTATGACAATGCAGTCAATATATTGACTCATTTAAGTCTTATTCCTTGTTTTCTTTAGTTACCTTGTTGCTTGTTCTCTACTAGACTCTTACTTGTGGATGAACACATTTCTATGCTTCTAACCTCTCCTGAACAAAGATGGTCTGAAACTGGGGAACAAGTGGTATGAGAAAAAACCAATGAGATACACAGCCATTTTCACACACCTCTGGGTAGGTGGTCTGCTCTTTTGTTTGCCAAGTACCAACAATTAGATCAGTTACAAGGGGTTTATTTTAGCCATGGCAGCAGTCAGCTGCACTCTTATTTCGGCTGTTACAGGCAACAATCCAGCAAAACAGACTGTGTCACAGTGTAGCACATCAAAAGGTTATCTAACAAGCTCAAGCAGTACAGATAAAAATAGGATGCTGCATGTTCAATATGGAAACTTTCAAATAGAACCAATGCAAGCTCATACAAGAGCCTTGAAAAAAGCCCTACCTTGTTAACTCTATCTACCTCTGCCAAAGCCAAACATCTGCAGGTTTTGAGTGAACAAAGCCCATTTTTTATATAGTGCTGCCACAGTAACAGTATTGGTATCCAGGCAAAGTGGAGGCAATGAAGAACTTTTTAGAAATATTCACAAGAAAACATGTGAAAAGAACAACTGTTAAACTTACCTGGGCCACCTGCAGTAGCACATTCAGTTGCTCCTTTTCTCTGTCAAAAAAACAAGACATAACAGTCAGAGACAGACCTAGTTCTCCTATGTGACGTTTTCAGAATTACATGGACATATCATCCTTCCATGGATAAGGTTAAAATGAGGTACTTGCTGTAAGACTGATTTAAAAGCTTTTGCAATTTAGTAAAAATCCAATTCTCTGTGGTTGGCATGACCTTTGTGGATATAACAGATTTTCCCCATGCACTTAACTTTCAGATCAATTAGGAAATTGGATTAGTTGGAACACACCAGGAAGGACATTGGAAACAGTGACAGAAAGACAAATCAGACTCATGATAAAGGTAAACAGAATCTTCTGAAGTGCTATACATCTGTGAATATTGAAGTTGTATGCGTGCAATTGACAGGTATCAGGAAACTGTTTATTTTTTAAAAACAGAATTACTGCAATAGCAGCACTGAATTTGTGTTTTGTTTTGCTTTTACAGTACTAAAGCCCCAACTCGCCTAACTTCTCAGTGGCATGCAAAATCCAGCTTGTCTGTTAGTAAACATGAGCAGAGGAAAAATCTATCCCAAGGTGTTGCATCTCTACCCAGATCAAAAAGGTTACACTCCAAAGCAAAGCTATCACCATGGCCAGTTTCTCCAGTGGAGGTGTGCTACAACAACTGAACCAGCAGACAGACAAATGCCAGGGTCATGCTTAAGGAGCAGGAATAGGATGCTGCTGGATGGAAGAAAGTTACTGCTGCCAGTGGTGACTTTCAAACCTGTAATTCTACCCCAAGGAGAACAGGACAGCAATGATATTTATTTCCCAGGCCTTGCAGACTTTCCCAGGCAAATTCTAAACTACAGCTGCAAGTCACAAAGTCCTTAAAGCTCTCACTCTTGTGACTCTTGCTCTCTCAAAAGAAAATCCAGGAAATTATCTGTAAATGAAAGCTGACATGAGTGAGATCCAGATGGTTCCAACTCTAATGAAAGATCCCTAGCAGACATCATGAGTTAAACAACTGCCTTAAATGATTAAGAGGGCTCAAAACCACAACCATTTTAAAACAAATCAGGAGTAACACCTATAATCTACATACAAATTCCTGCAACTGTTCCTCAGTTTTTAAACCTTTGGTATTTCTTCCTGCTTTCTAGTTATCATCAACTGACCTACACTCTCCCTGAAATGTGATACCCAAAACTAAGGACAGCACTCCAGCTGAAGGGTACCGAAGCATCACCCCATCTTACAGAAACAATTCTGTTTATAGAGAGCATTTGCTTTCCCCTCTCACACAGCATGACACTGGTGACATATTTAACTTAGCCTCCAGACCTTTCTCCTGCTGTTGAAGTAAGCATTCCTCCTCCACTCCCCGTGCATTTGATTATTCCTGACTGTAAATCTGCATATGTCTGTACCAAAAGTTATCCTGTTTTTCAGATCCTTTAACTTGCCAAAATTATCTGAACTGTAATCCTAGGCTATGTGCCTACAGTCCCTCAGCAGACGGTTTTATCTGTGAATTTAATAGGGATATTCATATTTCTTCATCCAAATTCTTATGGAAACATTGCACAAATACCATATGCAGCACAGATCACGGAAGAATCCCGTTCAAGAGTTCTCTTCTATTTAACGGAAAATTACTATTGTTTATTAATTAAATGCAGTAAAAACACAAATCCTAATCTTGCTTCACGTACTTTTTCCCAAAGCAAATTTCTTTTAGCATCTTAGCGTATTGTCGTAACATATCAAAGCCCTTACCTACCTTTAACCTTTTACCCAAAGTCAAGTTACCTATCCTTCACAGCTTCTGCCTGTCCACAAGACATGCCATAAGCTACCACAGACAGAAACAGGTAATGCTGTTTATTCTTCAGAAGTCCACATTGGCTTGATTCCTTTATCAAGTGTTTACAACTGTTTGATCATTTGTTTCAGTATTTTCCTGCAACTGAGGTCAGGCTGACTGGTCCACAATTCCCTTATTCTTCCTTTTCTCATTTTAAAAGGGGGTCATAATTGTTTGGCATTTTCCATTTTTATGGAAAAATTACTATCCACTGAGGACAAGAAAAGAGAGTATCTACCGTCTTAAACTGCTTTAGCTAGTTCTTGAAGTACCCAAACATTATTTTCACCAAATCCCGATACCTTCTTCATAATTTGTAATTTGATTTATGTGAGCATTTTATAACCTTTCATTTCCATATATTCTGAATTCTTGTATATCCTTCCTAATCGTATTTAATATCCAACAGTTAAGCTTTTGGGGAAGATAAAAATAGCATCAAATACCTCATTTTTCTCAACATTATTATTTTTCTTCCTGTTGAGTGTTAGACCAAATTGTTCCATGGCTCCCCTCTGCTAACAGAGTATGCACAAAAACTGCATGCCAACTTCTAGCTCATTACAGTTCAAACTGCACCTAGGTCCTTCTGATTTTGTCTCTACACTCATGTTGGGGTTTCTTGCTTGTTCTCAGTAGATGAGCTGATTTGCATTTCTATGGACTTCCATTTTTTAGGTGGATGCTCAGAAGATAGCAAACTTGGTCTGCTAGTACCATCCTGGCTACTCACTCAGATGCCATTTAAAATTAATTAGAAAATGAAAATAAAATGAGTTTCCCTGATTCCTAGAAACACTGACACCTCTCTGCCATGATGCTGGGTTGAACACATCTCTCATGGTCTGGGGCACGAGAAGGGCAAAAACACTCTACGGAAAATCAACTAGATAGGTCCTTCCTTTTATTATAGAAGCAAATGCTAAATTGGAAGGGACCCATCAGGATCAACAAGTCCAACTCCTGGCCCTGTGATGTGACCCCGAGAGTCACATCATGTGCCCAAAAGTATTGGCAAATGCTTCCTGAACTCTGTCAGGCTTGGTGCTGTGACTTCTTTAGGGAGTCTGTTCCAGTGCTGACAACCCTCTGGGTGAAAAACCTTTTCCTGATATCAAACCTGAATCTTCCCCAATTCAGCTTCCTGCCATTTCCTCAGGTCCCATCACTGGGCATGAGAATGAAGAGATCAGAGCCTACTCCATCCACTTCCCCTTGTGAGGATGTTGAAGACCACAGTGAGATCTTCCCTCAGTCTCCTCCAGAGTCAACAGATCAAGTGGCCTCAGCCATTCCTCCTATGGCTTCCCCTGCAGACCTTCACCATCCTCACTGCTCTCCTTTGGACACTCTCTAATAGCTTAATGTCTTTTTTGTATTCTGGTGCCCAAAACTGCACACAAGATCAAGGTTGAGTGCTTCTAATCTTAGAATTTTCTGATGCTTGCCAGTCTGATGAGATCCCCCCTTGGGAAAGTACATTACAAAAGCCAAGAAGAACTACTTCTGAAAAGCAAAATATCACACAATTATAAGTCGAAATTTATATACTAATAAACCCAGCAAAGTCCAGCAGCTGCAGCAAGCAGCAGCGCTGACCCCACACGCAGCAGCACTTCTCATTTCCCACGAGAACTGCTGGGTAAGCTCCTTCATTGCTGTGGGGGTTTCCTGCCATCCTTCCCCTTTGTCTCCCGACAGTGTGGTCACCTGCAAGGCCATCATCTTGAGGGGGAGGGTCTGATGCCATTTTCCCTCTGACTCCCTATGCACCATTGCCTGTGGCAGGTACCATCTTGGAAAGGGGTATTTCCACCATTTTGGGTTCCAATTTGTCCTCTGGGGGTTTGTGAGATTTAGCAATTTTGTATACAGTCATTGTTTACTGCTGTTTTTTGCCTGTTGCAGTTTCACTTGTTAGTAAACTTATTTTTTCACTTATAGCTACTTGTATTCGTTCCTTATTGGTGGAAAAGGACTGGTTAAAACAAAGGGGGAGAACTCATTTTAGAATGTTCCCCTTTAAATTGTCTAAAACCAAGACAGAATGCAAGATACCATCTTGTACCTTTCCTTCACCTCTTCCTCTTCCTGTTTCCTCCTACGCTCCTCCTCTTCTTGCCATTGTCTTTCCTCTTCCTCTCTTCTGATCTGCTCTTCCTCCTCCTGCCTCCTCCTCTCCTCCGCTTCCTGCTTCCGCCGCAGTTCCTGCTGCAGCAAGTGCTGGTAGAGGCTGCGAGCCAGGCGGCCACGCCAGTGCTTCTGCAGGGTCACCGCAGAGGCCTTCAGGCGCAGCAGGCTCTTCTTCCAGAAGTATGCTCGGTAGTTCTTTTGGATTATAACAACACTGGATAGCACCTTCTGATACTTCTTCCTAAAAACAGAAGTACACACTTAAAGCACCACAAAGTAATACATGCTCTTCATTTCTTCTGCCCGTGCATACTGACCACATCCACAGAAAAGTCCTTTTCAAAAAAACAGAGTTCAGAAGTGACATGATATCTGTTCTTTCCTGCCACTCACTGCCTGTAAATCATATTCACCTCACTGCTCTCCCTCCTACATCTACCACTAGTTTGTTTCAATAGGCACCTACTTTTGTGAAGACTCTCAGAAAATGAGGGAGAGATATGTGGCACATGGAAAGGGAAGGTCTCCTTGCATTGCACATAAACACATTCACTGTGCAGTGAGTGTAATCATTCAGTATGGACTCATTAGAATAGAAACATACAAATGGCCTTCCTATATGAGAACAAATATTGCTCCATCTCTTAAGTGGCCAAAAGCAAATTACTCCAGGAAAGGCAAAAAAAGTGCAAAAATAGATTTGGTCATATTAATTTCACACTGTCTGGGAGAAAACACACTGATACTACAATACTGATGGCTGAATCAAACATTGTAACAGGTTCACATAAACAAATGCTTATACTGCACAACATTTTGCCTAAACAAGAATCATAGAATATCTTGAGTTGCAAGGGACCCACAAGGATCATCAATATCAAAATCAACTTTGGAGCACTTGAAGAACATGACAAGGCCCCAAAACACAACAATCATCACTCAGTGTTTCTGTAGTCTAGTAAAGTTGTAGAAAAGTCAGTTTTTCCCTCTGCATTAAAGACTATTTTTATCAAGAACATGAAAAAAGTTCCTGGTAGAAGTTTGTACATGACAAACAAACTGGACAAATTACCATTACACAGTAATCTGGATCAATTTGTAAGCTAGATTCAAGCAAACATTAAACAACTCCAAAAGAGTCAGTCTTAAGGTACTGTACTGAAGAATCAAAGGCCAAATGCAACTGGTGTGGGACTATGTTGGGAAGCAGCAGGTCAAAACCAGATTTTTGGGCTCCAGATCATCACACAAAGGCAAACTCCCACCACAATGCTATAGAAAAAACACTACTGGGATTCTTATACTTGTAAGCAGAAACGTTGTTGTATAGAATACTGCTTTTATCCTGTGTTCTCTGACAGCTCCCCCATTTTAAGAACAATGTTAGACCTTCAGGGGATTTCTGAGGAAGCAGGACTGGAACCAGAAATCAGGCTTATAGAATGAGAGCAGTTGTTCCGTGCAGGACCTTAAGAAATAGGAAAGTCTAAGGAAAGGCTTTACCTCAGTTAAAGTATCCACATTTCTATTTTTCCTACAGGTGCCATAAGATTTAACCAACCTGACATCTATTAAGGCTGAAAATAAGCAGATATTTTTTAAAGTAATTTAATATATTTAGAGACTTTAGTATCTTGCACTGGGGAACAAACATTGGTACTACTCAAATCAAAAACGTCTTTAATCCAAACCAGAATGTGCAGGGAGAAATTCTATGGGGCTGTTACAAAGGATCTTGGGCCAGCAGGCTACAGTAATCCTTACAGTCCTAGAAAGCACACTGGAAATAGCATGGTATTCTCACATATACTTCCCACAGACCTTCTGTAATACACTGAGGAAAGGACACACCTTAAAATCCCTGTCCTGGCAATGAAATTCCCTTCAAATGGAACAGGGACCCATGCTGACAGCTTGCCACCTCCCTGCACATCAGATACATCAGCCCAGTCAAGAAAATCAGGAGAGGGATGCTAATAGCAGTAGTGTGCAGAGGTCATGCTTTTTTTGTAAGTATTAAGTCAAAGGGAGGAAGTACAGAGAAAAGGAAAGGCAAGAGGTGATAAGGAGGTTTTAGGTTAATCATTCCTGGGCTGCAGTCCCCTCATCCCCAGTTCTTCTGTCTGCCCTGTGTCCTGCACATGGGGTGTGAACAGCTGCATATGCACTCTCTGCCAATGCAGACTAAGTGCATCAAAAAGAGTGCTCTGACTTTTACAAAATGCATCTGCCAGAAACTCTCTCAAGTGCAACATGTGCCAAGCCCTGCCCAGCTCCAGGCCAGCTCTGCCTGCTAATCTGCCAGGCTGAAGTGCCCCCTCATTCCTCATGACCACAGCCAAGCTTGCAGATGCCCTTCAGCTGGAATTGCTGCTCACAGGCTGTGAATTTCGTTCCCTTTTTACAAGCTTCCACTCACTCTTCTGCACTGGGCAAAGAAGTTCAACCTGCAGACCAAGCAAAGGGGTTGGGAGACTTCCTGACCATGTATGACACCAGAGAAGGCAGGCTGGCTGCAAGGCTTCAATGCTGCATTTGAAATTTATTTCATTATTCTGTCAGTGAGCTGTAGCTAGCAGTTATGTCTCCAAAGACCAGAGATAAAAGAGTTATGGAGCAATTTCCTATTGTCTTCTCCCCATGAACAATACAGTCCTGAAGAAAGCAGGGGGCACAGCCAAATTTGTACATGGATCCTGCACTATGTGGTTTTTAGCTGGTAAAGCTGTTACCTGCATCTCAGAGGTCCACAGATTAGCTATATAAGAATGGGGCCATTTCAATGGGCTTGATTTTCTTGTCTCACATTCTAGTGATTAGAGATACTAGGCTGCAGGGAATGAGGGCAAAGAAAATCTGGTTCTCCAGGCTCACAGAACAAGTTCACAGAAGGGGAGAAACCAGTAAAAACCTTCCTTTGCCAGTCTACTTTGCATGAGACCAAATTAATTTAAATACACTTATACTTGCAAAACTAACAGAAATGGTATCAAGCATAAGGCAGCACATACTGGTATTCCTGCCCAACTCTGCACAGACCATTCAGCACTTGCCCAGATGAACTCCCGACTGCTGGACTTTTTTCAGTACAGGTGCAGTGCAACTGGAAACTCTCTTCTCAGAAAGTTTTACAGTCCCCCTTTCGAGCTCTTCTTTACTTCATGCTCTCCTCCCCTGTGAAGCCCAGTTACCTCCAGCTGCTTGTGAAGATTTACACTCTGGCTGCAGAAGCATGGCTTGTCCTTAAGGATGAGACTCACAACAACAACATGTGGGATGAGGAATTCAGAAGTGTGGAGCCTGAAGGACCACAAGATTTCTAACCAAGAGGAATACTGCTGCCACACAGTCTCCATCACAGTCCTGCAGAGAAGCAGCTTCCTTACCAAGAACTCAGAAAAGCAGTAATCCAGTATGCCTGCAGTGATGTTTCCCAGCAAATCAATTTTCCTGTGCTAATCTCTACCCCTCTCTCCAAATGCTACACACAAAGTAAAAGAGAGCAGAGGCCCTGACACAAAGAACTTGCAATCTCACGTCCAAACAATAGAGAGAGCTCATTTGTCTTCCTAGAGGGAAATAAATAAATGAATAAAGGCCCCAGAGACCAAATGTGTATTCTGCTGATATTCCACACTGGCAAGGCAGGGTACAACCCTTGCACACATTTCCCCAATGCAAAATGAGCTACCTGGTGTAACTGGAGCTCTAAGAAGAGTGCCTGCTAAAACAGCTCTGCTGGCCAGGGATTTCACCTCCTCACAACCCTGACTGACAGGTGTCTGGAGCAAAGACCAGCCAGGAAAGAGCATCTTACTGGGATTAAGTGTGCATACCACAGCCATTAAGGAGTCAGCTGTTGCACTGACTTCGAGGGGCAGAGGAGGGGCGGTCTGTCTGCAGTTGGTTCTCCCAAACCTTCCCTGGTCAGGTGCAAAAGGGAGAGGCAAGAGGAGATCACTGTTGAGGAGCTGGCCAAAAACCAATTCTGAAGAGTTAATTAAAAGGAGAGGGAGATCACGAGGCAAACAGGCAGGGCGAGGAAAGAGGGTGAGCAAAGGCAGAACCACAAGTGAGGAAGAAGCAATTTGCAGGGGGAGCAGAAAACAGAGTTGACAGGCACAAGGAAAAGGAGGTGACCCAAAGCATAGGTGGGGCCCAGCCAGGAGAGCCCTGAAGGCAAGGAAAAGGTGTCATCGGAGGCAAGCAATGGGTACAGAAGTCCATGGGAAGCCTGCTGAGCAGCGCTGAGGGAGGGTGCAAACGTGCACGTAACTGAAAAAGAGGTGCCAAAGGTGCAGGAAGGTTTCAGCGGAGCTGATGCTGGCAGGGAGGGCACATTCTGCAACTCTCCCTTACAATACAGGAGGGGAAGAAGGGACGGATGCTAGGGGACTTGTGAGCAAAGCAGGGTGTCGGGGCAACCCAGGCACGCAAGCACAAGGATGGTGGGGCATCCCCCAGCACTGACCTTGCCATGTAGCCCAAGACGTGGGCCCGGATGACTATAGCTGCTTTCCTCAACTCCTCTTCCCGATCCTTCTCCAGCTTCTGCTCAAGAGCTTCCTTCAGGAAAACCTGACGCCACGGGGAGGAGTTTCAGTAAACACAAAGAGAGGAAAGAAGTCAGTCCCCGGGAGAGCCGGGCGGTTTCATCCCCGGGTGAGCGGCGCGGAGAGCGCTCGGTGGCCGGGCTGCCGCCCCCGCGCTGCCCGCGGCGCCCGCACGCCGAGCGCCGGGAAAACTTGTGCGGCGGCGGGAGCCAAACTCCGGGCCCAACCCCCGCCGCCCTCACTCTGTGGTCAAGACTTAAAAGAGAGAGGGAGGGAGCAGAGGAAGGAGGGAAAGAGGAGGGAGGAGGAGAGCCCAAGTTTGCGCCTGTGATTAACTCTTTCCCAGCTGACGGCTCCCCCGGCACAATCCGGTACCTCCCTGCAGCAGGCACTGGGACCTACTTGGCCGATTAAATATTTTGCGAAGAAACTCCTCCGCGTTTCAAGGAAAGGGAGGAACTTTTAGATTTCTAGACTCCAGGAAGTAACCTTAACACGAATCTTAATGGAAGGCAGGCAGAAAGCCAAAAGCCCAGTCGGGACACAAAGCTGCGTGTACTCTGAGCCCAGCGGTGCTGAAGCCCTCCAGAGACATCCAGAAACTCTGGGGTGAGATGCTTCTGTGCTGAACAGGTGCCAAAGGTGCAGGAAGTGGAGCATGCACTAGAGGCAACTGAGCTCTGACGATAGTATTAGTGGTTGCACGTCAGTGTCCAGTATTTTAATTCTCAAGCATCTTTCACTACCTGTATTTACAATTTGTGCTCGGTGCTATACGCTTATGAAGAATGCAGGTGCTATGTTAAAGACAAAAGAACCGAGATACAAGCAAGATAAGGCCGTGTTTACAGGAATTGTGTTGACATATCTAAGCAATGTTAAATAAGCTGGCTTGCTTTAGGTTAGCACAGGATTCAGCACAAATTCGTGAAATAAATGTACTGCATTTTGAGATGGACTGCAGCCTGCATGGAGCTCCACGGCGCTGTGGGTACACTGCTCGCAGTACCCAGACTAGAATAAGCCAGTAGGGTATGTCCATACAAGCTGCAGTCACAGCAGCAAGTGCCATATGGCCGTGCTCGTGTGACCTGCTGCCTGGCATTGGATAAATCCCTGCCAGGGCCAGCAGCAGAACGGGCTATGCTAGGGAAGTGCAGCCCCACTTGTTAAAGCACTGTCATGTACACAGCATGTAAACTGATATTCATCAATCTGCAGAACTCAAAACCACATTAACCAGTAGAAACTCCTTACAAATGTCCTGGATCCATGTGGTTGTGCTGAGAGGCCAGAGATTTGAACATTTAGTCCAGTGATCTGCACAAACTCCCCTCTTTTCCACTCATCTGCCCTTTATGTCTCTGTGTACCTTCCATCACTGCTTTCGGCCTCATCCCTTAAGGCTCTTCCTTCCCTCTGCAATGACCATTGTGAACTGACACCTCTCCCTGAATTAGTACCTATAGCCAGTGGCTTTCCTGGACTTGCATTTCTCCTGGGGAGCAGTTTCCATTAAGAAATGAGCTGTTTTGTAATGACTAAGTAACCATGGGTAGCCTGAAAAAGAAGCTTCATTATCAAGGTACTGCCAACCATGAAGCTGGCATCCTTCCCTGCAAGTTGTACATCCACTCCCTCTGTCAACTCAACAATCTTTTAAAGATTTCTTTGAGGCAGGGATTGCTCTTTCCATTACATTCCAGAACCAAGCAGCAGTCACCCATTTCAAGAATGCAACCAGCAAAACACTGTCTCAGTCCATTATCTTCATCAAATTGCAAAAATACTCAGGCCATCAGTATTTCCCTAGCAAGCAGTCTTTGCTGAGCCAGGCCAGTTAAGGGGGGGAGGGGGAAAACTTCAGGGCATGCACAGTTCCATGAGACCCAACCCTAATCCTATAGGATTATAGAATCTATATATGCTTGAGTGAGGGGTTAATCTCAAAAAAAACGTAACAATATCTAGTTATAAACTGCTGGCATTTTGAAGGCTTGGAGGATTTTAAGATTCCACTAGATGACAAGGAAGAATAACATGCATTTCAAGTCCAGAAGTATTTTTGATGCCTTGTGGAAATAAACTGGAAAGTGGCTGTTTCTTTGTCATTATTCATAGTCGTTTTCTGAAAACATGAGATTGTTTTCACCCGAGGAAAGAGCACTTGAACAAAACATACAAGGTTACATCTATCATGTTCTGCTCACACTAGACACTGGCCAGGCTTTAGAGCACAGTGCATCACCACAGTGTTCCTCACACGACCTCAAAGCCTGCATGCACCATCGGTGTGACAGTGAACATGTTACGGTTTCACAGAGATCAGCAGACACAAATCCAACTGCTTGGGCACCCATGTGTACATAAAGGGGATCATATGATTCTTGGGGACAACACAGGGAAAGCAGGAAGTGGGTCACTGTGACCTGGATGCCAAACAGTGTACAGCAACCTCCTCCTTCAAACAGGCAAACCAGCAGGTTGAAATGTGGAAATTAATGCCTTCAAATAGGAAAGGTTACTGATGGGTTGGAAAGCTGTGTTCTGGGTATGGGCAAGTATGGCAGCAGGCCCAGGTGCCCTGAAGAAAGGGTCATGGAAGCTGCTGCTGCCTCCCAGCACATCCCCAGTGAAGGCAAAGGCACCTTAGCACAATCTCTTTCATCATCACACTGCTTGTTTGCATCCAAGCCCTCAACTCTGCCATACCACCAGATAAAACCTGCATTGCATACATTAATACCTCTTATAAACATTAATTTGACAATTGCCAGCACAGCAGCTGCTCTGTTCTTAATGAAAAACACAAAGATCATCCTGCCCTTCCTCCTCCGTTTCCTTTCCCAAGCTTCACAATCCCCTGCACTAATTCACAGAGTCTTTTCCTTCCTCCTTCAAACAATTGCTAGGGATATAATTATCCTTCCATTCATTTTACAGGAAGTATTCCCCCTTCTATAAGCCTTGCTCTTCACCCACCCCTTATACTTCTTCCTAGGTTATATCCCCATGGCCTTGTCACACCTCTTTCAGTAGCTACTCCTGACTAAGCCAAGATTAGTTCTGGGAATACCAACCTGAGTACTGCACCCAGGGCAGCAACAGTGGCAGTAACACCATGCAGGGGACTTCCTTTTCAGGACAATGACCTATGCTCTGTTCCCCTCAGCTTCACCTGAAAGACTCTGGAAAAATTAAGGGTCTTTTCTTCATCAACCCAAGTATTCCCGGCCTATGTTCCCTAGCACCAGCTGAAACATGAATGCAGACAAAGCAGTCTGTAATGCAAGGCACAACAGCAGGGAAGGTAGTACCAGGAAGCACCACTGCTCTGCAAGGCCTCACCTTGGTATCCTGCTTTCCTAGGGACAAGCTTTCTGGAGGCACTGTCACGAAGCTGAGTTGCAAAGTGGTCTTCAAGGGAGGGAAAGAATGCCAAGTAACTCATCTGAAGAATGAAATGGCAGGGTAATACACCTTGGAATGAAAGCACCTTGGAACAGCCTGGAGCTGGCCAGCCATTCAGCATGGCAGCAAGTGTGGAACATGCCAGAACAGCCCTGGACTGATCCATTCTTTCAATAAATAGAACTGCTTCCCTTTACCAGGACACACATCTCTAATACAAACCATGCCCAACAGAAAGTAATTTCTACAACTGCAGAAGATGGCTCAATTGCTTCCCAGCTCCAGTGAATTTTCCTTCTCAGGCATAAAGAATACAAAACTGCCTATCTTAACAATTTCTTTCCTTCCACGATACTCAGAATGACAGCCACCAGTGCCCAAGCAGAAAGATTGCAGTTTACTAACATGCCACATACAGCTATTCAGTCAAGTTTTAGTTTACAGACACAGTCATTAAAAAATAATTACATTAGAGTAGATCCAGAGTTTTGACAAAACACAAGCACATTTTCTTTGCCACAATTACCGCCCATATTATTTTTTTTTCCGAATAATTTGTGCAGGTCAAGGAGTGAGTGAGAACAGACAGAGGGACTCAGTCCTTCATGATGCACAATGGGGCTGAAGAGAAAAGGGATCTATAGCTCCCAGGGGCTCAAAGCAGCCTGGATTTCCTGCTTGTTGTTAGTTTACTGTAGGCTCTGGACTCCACCTGTATAGCTTATAACCTTTTGTGCTCTAAAAGGTGAGTACTTGCATGTGAGTTTGGTCCTCCATCCTGCTGCCCTTGCTGTAGCACAGCAATCTTCATTCTCTTGTCATGCTAGGAAGAAAGTTCAAACTCTATGTTTACCAGCTCTAAACACCATTTTCTAAAGCTTTCCAGACAGCTCTGCAACACACATGCTCTCCACATAGGCTTTTCACACTAAAATGCTGGGAGACTGGCAGTCACTCCAGCAATGTGGATTATCCAGGGACAGGAATGACCAAAATGGTTCCTGGTTTGCTGGCACCAGTGAGGAGATGCCAGATTCCAAAACCAAAGATGGGGAACATTTTAATCACAGAGCAGAAGTACAGCTAAGTGATAAAATTTTCTTTCTGGAACATCAGTGCAGGCATGGGGAAGGAAAAAAACAAACAACCTAACTCCAGATTAATGCGCATCCTTCCCACAGCAATGGCCAGTGGTTTTGTTGATTGTCACATAGAGCTCATAGCCCAGATTACCAAGTGGACTACCATCAGCCCTCTAGGAAGAGGAGAGAGAGATCTTGCTTTAATAAATATTATAGTCTACCCATTTATTGAGAAATAATTGTTCCAAGCAACAAATGTCATTATCTGATCTCCTGGACAAATTAATTGTGCATGTTCACTAGAATCACTTCTGGTTTCATTGTGGCACTGGAAATATTCTGAAGTACTTGTCTGAAGGCTTAAGGGCAAAAAAATGCAAGAAGCTGCTTTGATGTACTACCATCTGCTTTAGATATGGACTGCATACCCACTATTGAGAAATGCTGTCTGCATTGGACACCACCCATCTTGGAATATTCTTTGATGAATTTACTGGAGTATGTGGAAAGTTGTGATAGAGACAGCTTCACACTCCCAGATTTCTATAGCAATATACCTCAAAACGCTCACATCTATTTCTCCATGAAAATGCAGACTATTCCAGGCAAGAGAGAAGTGTTAAACATTCACCAAAACAGAAGCAAGATCTGAATTACGCAAACGGGCAGACACATTTGGATACCTCTGCATAGAAAATGTATGCTAGCATCTGGGCTAGCTGCAAAAGCATCATCTGAGCTTCCCCAACAGAAAGCTGTCATACATCTGGTGATGCAGCTATTCACAGCTTAGATATATACCAAGATTCAGCTCACTGCTTCAGGCAAGAGTTTCAGTTAGTCAAGCAGAGTGAAATATCTGGCACAAGACGCAAGAGTTAATGGCACACATTACAATTACATAAAATGAGACCCATACTTATTCCCCTTGAATCTTTAAATTGGATCAGACACAACAAAATCAATCCAGCTTGGTCAATTAGGAGTTTAGATAAAGTCAAAAAAAACCTGCTATGTCACTAGGTACGTAATATGGGAAGTATTTGAGATGCTGCAGGTCAGTAGCAGAGGCCAGTGTATTGAAAGGATCATGACTGCAGCACCTTGCAATCTGACCAGATGCAATCACTCCCCCATGCAGCTGGAGCGAAGCCATACCCTTCCCCACAATGATGAAGTACCTTGGTTTTACCCAGCTGCCACTCTTTCTTGCTGCTGTCATAGGTCTGAAGAAAACCTGCACATACAGCTTTGCTGTTGTCTGACAGGCCTGGCTCCTTCACAAGCATCTTGTACCTAAGAACAAAACAGAATCTCATCAGATTATGGATGACAGTAACTGTGCCCTCCCTCTCTCTTCCCAATCTTTTAACTCTAATTATCCTTCTCCCATTAGTCCTTCTTCCACTGGGACCTTCTTTCTTCATGTTTGCCTTCCAATTTGGAAATTTCCATCCCCCAACCTTATCTGTTCCTACCACACTGGAAATTATTGTTGCAATCCCAGTAAAAGAATACAAACTCAACAGAATTTTTCAGTAAAGAACAACTGTCTTTTTGAAACATGTGCTTTCATCAGACACAAGTTATTTTGTTCTGTATAGGGGTGGCATTTAGTGCTCCAAGAGACAAAAGAAGCAATGTTCAGCGTCCCTTCTAGCCTTAAACTTCAAAAAATCCTTTTGATGTAGCTCATTAAAAGAAATAATCACTCCTTCCAATATTAATCATCAACTATACTGTCCATTACAATTTTCTTCTGCTGCCTAAAGGTTTAAAGCATGGTATTTTCCTTTTACATATTATGACCAGCTGGGTTTCACAGCATCACACTAACAAATCTGTGGCAAAGCTACCAAGAAAAAAAAAGACAAAGAAAGAAAGAAAGACCAAAGACCATCTGGCTATTTTTCCATTATGACTTTTAGCCTTAGGGCAAGCCTCCAAAAGGCCCCCCACATCAGTTTATGATATGAGCATGAAGGCCATGGCTAGAAAAACATCTCACAGATGATCCATACCAGAAGCAGTTAAAGAGGGAACAGTCTTATAGAATTCTATAGTTGGGGGCTGTTCCAGCATACAATACAAGGACAGCAATTACCTGCTGAGGAAGTCCTGGAAAAGGCGCCGTACAGGGAAACCTGCTCTTCGAACTTTCACCGTCTCCAGCATCCCCGAGTACCGGAGCTGATTTAGCACCACAGCTGGACTGAACAGGTTCGGCGCCTAAATAATGATCCAGAATCAAAACCAAACAAGTGAGGCAGTCACAGGCTGTATATGTTTCACTGTAGAAAGCCAATCCTGCATATTTGGGCATGCCAGGTAAAAAGGGGGAAGTTTGGATCAAGGGGAAAGCAACTTCACAACACTGCATGGTGAAGAATAAGGGACAAAAGGGAACTGGGCTGATTCTGGAAGGGAAAAAAAAGCAGACTGTACTCACAGTCGGACTATGAAAGCAAAGATACAATGTCTTAACACATACAGAACCCTCACTCAGTTCTCTTTGCAGTCTCTCTTTTCAGTTAAACTGGAGACAAACTACAGAATTCTTTTCTGGCATAAATCCCCTAAGCAGCCTGTTCTCTGCCACATCATTCATGGTTTCAAAGCACACAAAGAAAAGGATCAGTTCAGAGCTCCCCACCCAATCTAGTTAGCAGCATCTCCTCTTGCCACAGCTCACAGAACAAGCGAGAGCCAGCCTGTCCCTAAGCACTGTGGCTTGCTCATGATGCGTCCCCTCCACTGCCTCAGAGCCAGGGATCTGCAGGAGATGGTGTCTGCTGCACAAGCCTTTCATTCCAGAACAGATTTCTCTACAGGCACTATGAGCAGGAGGGACTGCTTCTTCTAACACAGCTCTGGACTCTGCACAAGCCTGGGTAGTCCTCCAGGTTTCATAAGCACTGAAAGAAATGGGAATGGCTATATAATCTCATATTCAGCATGCAGTCTTTCCATCTGATTACCAGGAGGAGGGTGTGTTTTTTCTCAACTCTAAAATAACTAGAATGAGAAAGGGAAGGTGGGGAGAACTGTTCTTAGCCTCAGTTTGAGGCACCTGCTAGGCATTATGCAAGGGCATGCACATTCAGGCCTGTGTCACATGCCCACTTATGGCTGGGACACAGACTTACCTTTTCTGTGTTTGGTTTGATGCAGCGGATGAAAAATGGGTTGGAAGTACTAAGTGTGGCCATCAGGGAATGGAGAGAATCCTAAAGACCAGCAAGAGACACCCAAAGGATCAGTCATGACAGAAGGGAAAGGAGCTACATTTGATGCAATAAGGTCTTCATGCAGTCCTCCTATTCCTAATGTCCTTTGCCTACCAAAATTTCAATAACTCATGAGATTCCTTCCTCTGCAAAACATACCCACACAGTTTGCTTTTAAGACTATCTATATGGCCATCCTTATTCTTGGAGCTGTATAGCTTTGTGAGTTAATTTTGCAAGTCTCTCCAACTTTCAATACAGGAAAACAAAACAGTGAAATGAAGGTCTGCAGACAATCTAAGTGTGTGAGATTCATACTTGCTAGGTCCTCCTAATAAGGTTTTATTAGAATTATCACTATACCTTTAAAAATGTGGCCTAAAAGGACACATACACTTAGCTAAAACACCAAACCAATATGAAAGATCAAAGAACCTCAAGAACTTCATATCCTTAGCAAAGTACTCTTTTCCTCTGCCACCCTGCTCAGTCTTATCATCTCACATTTTATACCAGACAGAAATCCTTGGGGCAGTGGCACTGTCTTTTTTTAGCACTGCAACATTCCTGCACATTTTCAGTGCTGGACACAAAACAAGGATGAATGACTCCTCTTGGCTGCAGGCCTTGCTTTGCCCATCTGCTCCTCCCCAGAAGTCTGCTGCTCTCTTGGAAAACATCATACCCTGAACTGGGAACTGACAGTCGGTCTGCGCCTCTGGGTGCCCATCTTCAGTGTCTCTTCACTGCAACGACTGCAGACTTTTTCAAAAAGGTCATAGATGAAGTCCAGCCTAAGGGAGAGGAAAAAAATTACAGAAGATGCAAGACACCTCCCACCTGTGAGAAGATGGTTCTTATTGTCAGACACTGCCCTGTCCCATTGTGAAGCACCCCCTTTTTACACCTGCTGTGCCTGAGTGGCTGCAGGAAGCAGTTCAGCTGGGCACTTCCCCATGTGGCTGCCCAGATCCCATGGGCTGTCCTGTATGCCACACTCAGCTGCAAAGCCAGAAGCCCCATCTCACACTTTCAAGCAGGATATTACACAAAGGAAAACATCCATTCTGCACTGGCTAGGACACCTTCCTTGAGGAAGCAGGGAATGCTCAAGGCACACATCCCTTGAGCAAGCACATGCCCCCAGGCAAAATTACCCTGAAGGTATGCCAGGTGGACTGATGCTGTCATACCTCGCAAACTAGCTCTCACGATTTGCCCCCATGCCATGATCACTAAATTGGAAGCCCAGGTCTTCTGTGGCCTGAGGAGTTCTAGACCTACCCTCCATGTAGGTCAGCTCTGGGGAATCTTCCACCATTTTGTCACTCTTGAGACATTGGTGCTGATTCCTACAAAGTTCTTCAGAGCTGCTTGTGCCAGTTTATTGTTATGCCTGCTTCTGGCCCAACTTCCCTTCTGGTATGCTGAAAAAGCCTGAGTCCTTCTATTATGCTGGACAATAACAACCACAATTCTGGCCTCAAGCCTCATGTAAAATGTTCCCCAGATGCCACTGTCCAAGTAAGACAACTATGAGAGCTCATAGTCTCAGATCCCTCAGGTTGTTTCAAAGCTTCTCAGTGCACACTCTGCAGCAGCTTCAGAGAAGATGCAGTTCTGAAACAGGCTCATCAGGCTGGAGCCCAAAGGCAATACATGGACTGTGGTAAAAAGCACATGGTAGAGTTGCTGCTCAAGGACTTGTGGGATCCTCTGTGTTATTAAATGCCTCCCTCCCACTAGGCCCCACTTCTGTTTCCCAGATCTTGCTCAAGATCAAAATTAGCTCTTTTCTCTAAGGTCATGTTGCTCTGGGATGTAACATCAGGGTCCATGGACAGTCCCACAGCAACAGCTCGGTCTGGCTCAGGATAAGGACAGATGATTTCCACAAACAAGCAGGCTGGAAAACAAGCAGCCTCTGTACAAAGGCTGGCAACTGACAGCATGGCAAAGAGCATTGATTCATTCAGGGCAAACTTTGCCATTGTTGGTATAGGGAGGTAAGAGGAAGAAGGAAAGCGAGAAGGGAGAAGGAAAAAAACAAACTGCCTGGAGTGATGTCTGTCACGCTGTTAAAGCCCTTATTAAAACTGGGACAACATGAGTCCTGATTAAATCTGTGCCTCATCTGACTTCTCCAGGTCTTCCTTCTTCTATCAGGACACTTCATCACAAAGAGAATAATGATTAAGAATAATGCCTCATGCTCTGGAAAACGCAACTGCTTTCCTTTGTCTGGTTTATTACATGAACGTGGCTTAGTTCCACCCAACAGATGTGACCTCCTGACAAGCATACCTGCTGTCTTTCAGCATGTTTAAAATGTCATCACGAAAGGTGTCTCTGTTCTTCTCCAGAAAGCCTCTCACATCATACAGCACCTGCAACACAGACACAGCCACTAGAACAGTGCCCTAGAAATCATTAAGTCCTTCCATATTTACATGCCAATGTACAAGGTCTCCAGCAGAGCTACACAGTAACACTGCAGGCACCTGCCAAGATCTCAGTTTCTGGGGTCAAAGAGCTACAGACTTCTGCAGTTACTGGCAAGAAAGTGGCTTTTAGCCATCAATTAAAAAACACCAAAAAAACCCTCAAAAACAAGAGCCAAGTGAAGCAGCTGCAAGATTTACCTGGCAGGAGAGGGTCTGTGGGTGAATTCTCTACAAGGTGTGAGGTACTCTATTCACTTCAGGAGAGTGAAGAGAATGGCCACCCAGTGCCCCAGCTTCCCAACCACAAGTGCTCATTGGGTTATTCTGGGAGGAGGTCAGCCCTTCTTTAATGTGCGGGTGTCCTCCCTTGACACACCTTCATCTGCTTCATATCTCTTCACAACAAAGAGCAATATTTAACCTTGAAGGTTTGGGAACCTTTTCCTTTTTACAGCAGGTACTCAGCCTTTCCTCCTCCTCAGAAGTAAAATTTTCCTTGGGACTTTTCCTTTGAGTTTTCTTTTCTTTCAAGAAAAGACAACATGAATAAGAGAAGTAAGGAGTTTATCCCCCAAACAAAAAGCTACCTGAGAAACTCAAACATCTAAGTTGGAGAATATAGTACTGAAGAGTGACATGCTATTTTAAGTCCATTACACTCCTTGTGCTCTGCTACAAGACATTAACTGTGTGGAAACACACAGCTCAGAGACATTCTTGCTTTTTGGAATCTAGAACTGAGGACCTCAAGTCCGGAACACACCAAGCGTCTCACAAACACATCATGAACACCTACCTCCCCTGCATAATGTCTTATTCCAAACTGATGGTCTGTCACCCGAGGCTTCACATAGTAGGGGTTGCTCTGAAATGAAAGGAAAAGAAGTTGTCTCATAACGCTGGTATAAGAATAAATAGTCAGGAATTCTGCCATGACTATGACAAGGCTGGGATGGGCAAGGACCTTTGCTCTTGCAGAGCCCGACCACATCTGCTGCAGCTATCTGCAGCTACATTACAAACATGTTACTCAAATTTAAGATGGAAATATCCAGCCCTTCAAGGCATTTCTCATGTGAGCAAGGGCTTGCAGAATCAAGGCTGCAGACGCATGCCATGGATGAAATGTTAATTCTTGTGTGTCTGACACCTGAGGAGACTGAGCTCCACACAAACCATGTGGTGCAGGACACAGGATCAGGATGCAGGGAAGATGGCAGCTTTGCATAACACCTCCACACCTTTTCTTCATCAAAGGAAATAACATACCAATTTCCTGTCTTCCTCTAAATTTTATCTTTCTTTGCACCTCTCTTCCCTTACATTCAATATTCAGTTTTCCTTTCTCTTTTTCCTCTCTCATTTTCCCACTCCTTTTTCTGTTCTGTGAAAACCATTTTAACTATTTAAGAGCAGCCATGCTACTCTAGACTAATGATCTGTCCAGTTAAGTAGTCTGCCTCTAGCACTGGCTATGTAGGGTAGAGTACAAACAAAACTAGTAAATCATACTTTCATCCTAATATTCCCTCAAACTCTAATTATTTCTATGAGGCCTGACTAACTAGGAACCCCAAATGGATTTCTCTTTGAAATACTTGCTCATTCCACAAGTGAACCCATGCAGACCTCTTGCACCTGGAGTGTCCTTTCACAGGGAGCTTTCAACCAACTACACAGGGAACTAGAGCTGCTTGGATTTAAGCCTGGCTTCCATTAGTGCCATTAATCTTCTACAGGCCATGTGTAACTTTTAAACCCATCACACCCACCCCAGTCATCTTGTCTCCACACTGCAGGTCCCTTCAGCAGTTTTCTGTAGCACTGAAGCTGTTCCAGACCTGCTGTTCACCAGTTCTGACAGAAGCCCTCCTTGACTGGAGGGGCCCTGGGGGTGTAGTTCAAAGTGAAGGTGATCTACAGACCACACAATGCCATAACAATGTTTTCTACTTTCACTGCTAGTTTCCTGGGAGCTTTTACTACTTCTTTGGGGGATTTTAAAATTTTTTATTACTGCTGAGCCCTGTGCTGGTATTTCCATGGAACTCTACCACAGCCTCTGTCTGGGCGTCACTCCTGTAGAGCAGCAGTCGGTTCAGGGGCCATCATTTCAAAGGTGAAATTTGGACTCTTTTCCTTCAGGCACAGCATTTTACATTTATCTACACTGCTTTTCATTTTCATTTTCACTTCAGAAAACACTCAGTCCCGTGAGGCCCCTCTCAGATTAGCCTTGCCCTGTGAGTCAGCAGAAAACCTCAGTGCTTGTAGGAGACAGGGTTTTACAGGCCTCCTGTCACTGAGGTAACTGACCATTTATATTCTGTGAATTTACACAATTGTGAAATCAGAACTATAGGCCTCTAGTTTCCTACAACACTTTCTAAAAATTAACACAATCCTCCACCTTCTCAGACAAAAGTACTAAGAGAATTTTAAGTAAAATGTTGTGTGATGCTATTTGTAATTCAGCTCTTTCATCTCTTAAAGATGATCTTCTAAAAGGAGATCTTTTAGCTTCTTTAGAAGCAGGCAGACAGCTTCTGATGCTGATAATTTGTTAGTGCTACTGACAATTTTTTCATGTTTTTTTTTCTTTTCACACTGATCCCATTTCATTGCTCTTCACTTCCCCCCATAGAGTCATCTTTTTCCAACCACAAACTTCCCTGTCTTCCACTCCAAACATGACTGCTACTGGATCTCTCATGTGGATTGGCATCCTGTTCTCTCCCTCTCTGCCAAGCCCTTATATTTCACCCATGCTTACAACACTTTTGGTTCCTTCTGTTATCTTCCCTATTGCTCCTCTCTCCAGTTGTTTCAGAGGTTATATTCTCTTAAATCCCAGCCTTACGCTTTTCCTCCTTAAGACTACAGCATTCCACAGAAAATACAGAGAAGAGGGCTTGTTCTCGTCAGGCTTCCCAGCAATGCTGGCTGGATGTCTTCCAATGCTCTTCCAGCCAGCACTAGAGACTTTAACTGGTATAAAAAATGCTTTTGCCTTCAGCAAATGCAAATCCTAGAGCACTCTCCACTGTTCCTCCCTGCACTTATAACTCAGCCTCTTCCAAGCCTCTTCATCTCTTGCAAGCTTCCTAGAGTTCTTGTTAACTGCTATTGCCTCAAAGCAGACAGAGGTGACACTATGAACAGCTTAATGAAAAGGCTACTCAATGCACAGAAATCACCAAAAATAGCAACCAAAATGTAGTGGGGCATAAAGGAATGCAAAATAATACTGGCAGTCTCATGCTGCTGTACAATAAACCACAGGTACCTTCTTACCAAGGGAACTGCATTCTGGTCTGATTATTTATCTCAGAAAAGAATAGAGAAAAAAAATATGTAGACAAATTCAGAAACAAACAGCAGAAAGAAAGAGGAGCTTTGAAATGTCTCCATTTGGAGACAAACTGAAAAGTTTGGGACAGTTGAGAAAGAAATTCATAACAAGTATTACATTAAAAATATTCATTAGTTCTATATTAAGAAATACCAACAACAATTTAGAAAAAAGAAGGTAAATCAGGCATTCTCACATTTCTTGACCTATAAGGCAAAGCCACAGAGGACTAAATTGAAGGCTTTGATTTAAGCCTAAAGAAAATAAACATTTGCTCAAAGCAATAAGTAGCCAACCAAGAGTCACTGCTATTGCTTCTAATTTGAAGTCATTAATATTACTAGCAGAGTTACAATGCAAATGTGAAAAATGACGATATCTGCATCTATGCCAATTAAAAAAAAATCAGATAAAGGATACAGATTTGTATGTTTTCAGGCTTAGATGAAGCCTGAATTAGCAGACTAGAAAACATATTTGCTGACAATGGTCTTAGTAAAGTAGTCAATTATTCCATAAGTCCATGCTACAGGCTTTAATTTGCTTTGTTTTCAGTCTATTTACTATTTAGAACAAAGTGTTGGCTGTACCAGAGACATGGTAAGGGATTGCTACAGTGATCTCAGTGGGGTTTCTGTGTCCCCAGGATAGCTTTCTGACCTGCATGAAAAAGCTGTTCCACTACTGTGTCCAGAACACAAGAAAGACGATGAAAGAATTTAATTAATTAGGAACAATAAGAGAGCTTTCATTAAAAGTCATGAGGCAAAAGCTGTCCCCAGCCCCAGGAGACAGATTTGACATGCTCTGGAGCAGACTGCTGTGAGTCAGCTGGCAGGAGAAACCCACACACTGTGCAGCCACATCCTGTGCCTGGGGTGCTGCCTCGTGTCCCGTCGCAGACCAGCAGAACCTGACTCCATCCCATGCTGCAAATTTAAACCTCCTCTGCCCACAGCCTGTGGAATGCACACTCCCTCTTCTCTATGTGCACAGGAGACCATTCTCAGGTTGCTTTACATATTACTGTTGTTCAGTGCAGCCTTATTAAACACTCGCAGGTTCGGGCCTAAGGCATTTTAAATTTCCTGCACAAAGCACATATTTTACATCAACAAAACCTTCACTTTAGGTTTTGAAGTGCTGATGGGGCTAACATACTGATCATTTGCCTGCCAGGTTATTTTCTTACTTACCATATGCTGGCTGTGAAGTTTTTCCAGAAGGGTGTTGTCTGTGCCTTTGGGGAATCGACTCTCTTCATTCACCAAAGCCAGTAGACCTAGTTTCTACAGCCAAACAAGAGACAGGCTTTTACAGTCAGCAAAAGCTTTAACTACACAGCACCAAGCCAAGAAGTGGAGATCTGAACAGACCACTGAGCAATAACCCTTGAGTTATACCCAGCAAAACTCAAACTGAAAGCAGAATTCTGGACAGTTACTGCATTCAGCAAGCAGAACATAAGTGGAGATTATTTATAAAAAAATCACATTAAGGTTTTACTTGAATGCTAATCCCTGTCTAAAACAATGACACCTTTCCTAAGCTTACTGTCAACAATTAGGCAAGATCTGCTTTCTTGAGCCAGGACAATGGATAGAACAGCTCATATTTCTGCCAGGTCACTATGGGAAGAGGATCTAACCAACAATCTGCTTTTAAAACCAGGAAATGCCAGAGAAGATCTCAAGACAATCAGCAGCCCTCATTGATCCCTAGGAACTGTCACTGCTTACCTTCTCAATAAGGTCCAGGCACTCTGCATTATCCATCCAGTCAATGGCTTCCCAGTTTATCCCTTCCCTGACAGTCAAGAACAAAGACAACAAAGCTGTGAAATGCAAGATCTTATGGCCTGGGGTGTAGGAGAGCAGAAGTAACTGAGCCTGGCAGCTGTCCCAGGACTCAAGGTGATTTGCAGGAATTAGGCTTTGCCATGGCTGAGGAAAAGGAATAGGGGACACAATGCACTGTTAACACAAGGAGATGGAAATAAGAGACAGCCTTTCTTATCCATACTGGTGACTCAGGCTGATGCTTTTCTTATAGTCATTGAGCAAATTTCACATGAATTTTAAGACTGTGCTCTTTCTGGAGTGATGAGCATCTGTCCACACAGTGTCCACATGATGGACAGCTTGCTACCCAGCTTCAAGAGTCAGCTGCTGACCCACCAATCTGGAAAGCAGGCCTGAATCACATCTGCCAGGAGACTGAACCACAGCTCACAGGTCCACCAGGAGAAGAGACTGGAAAGACTTTTCAAGGAGAGTTTTGAAGAGGATGACACAGATAAGCTTTGGCCTGACATGCAGGGAACCTACAGGGTGGCCCTGCATCTTTCAAAATAGGAGCTGATATAAGCAGTAATGTGCTTTGAAAATCATCCATTACATTCTGTAAATCTGCTGAATGTGTTTTCCCCCCTTACCATCTTCTTATACTCCCATAATACAGGATATGTCTGTTTTCAGAATTCAGAGAAGCCTAGAATAAGTCTTAAGAATACAAGGAAGACTAGAGGCTATGTGTGAAGCTACTTGCTGACATTCTGACACAGACACCTTTCAGGTGGAGACTAGCATTTTGAAGATAGTGGAGTTGTTGCCTCTGAATGCTTCAGCCCAGGCCTCATACTTTAAGGTTCAAAGCATCGAACATCAAGATGAGATACATGAATCTATTTACTAAGCCTGAGGAAGCAGAGTTTATATGGTGCAATATAAGCTTTGAGTACATTGCCTTAGAACAATTTGATATGTCATCAATAAAAAAATCCTCTATTACTTCCTAAGCTCAGCCACAGAACTTAAACTTCTATGCAACCATCAGGAAAGAATTATTTGTCATGACGGTACCATTTTTAATACAAGATTCCTGCAATGGTGGAACTGGCCTGAGAAGTGAGCACATAAATAGCCTTGCAATTTTGTAATCTTTAGAATTTAATGAATTGCCTATTCAACTGTCTCCCTTTACAAGGCTGCTCTCATTTGCCCTCACTGACCCTATTCAATTCCTTCATTCACAAACATAAAGGCTTCTGTTTCAGAGCAACAACTGAAGTATTTGTGTATCAGCCTTCTCTAGAAGAAGAAATACTCTAGAACACCACAGGTACTTCACAAAATACAATCAATATGAAGCCCACAGAAGAGGAAGAAGCTGTGCAGAAGGCCCCAAGCTCAGGAAACAGATGAAAATCTTGCTGAGTAAAAGAGCCCTTTTCACAGTATAGGAATCTCTAGGACAGAAAAACCTGTCAGATATCTCTAATTGTCTATCTTTAGGGAATTTTCCTATTATATTCTATATTCTATAGAATATAATAGGAAAAATATAGAATATAGAATATTCCTATTTTTAGGAACTTTCTATTCAGCTATGAGACAGAAGGAAATCTGGAGTTTCTAAACACTATGGAGGATGCTTTTCCTGGAGACAAGTGACTTATGCTGGCAAAGCACAAGGACAATGCTCAACAAGACATCCACGGTCAGGGCTGTACTAAGGCTCAGCTGTCTCTCCTCTTCAGTGGTAGGGACTGAGCAGCACAGGAGGAAGGATGTCCTCCATCCCACTAACCATGAAGGCAGTGGGGCCCCACTTCCACTGTTACCTGTTGTACTCCAGCTGCTCCAAGGAGAAGATGTGTTTGTTGAAATATTCCTGGAGTTTCTCATTTGCATAGTTAATGTTAAACTGCTCAAAACGATTCACCTGGAACAAGAAAAAAATGTAAAATTTTACATTCCTGTTCCTGAGCTCTAAAAGAATCTATACCAGCAACAGAGAAGGTGCCAGACTCGGAGTAAAGCCAGACAACATAGTGGTGTCAGGTGGATATGAGGATGACAGTATGTAGAAGTCCACTAGGAGAACAGCTTTTGTTCCTCATGCAAGGTTAATTCAGTAAACCTAACAGAGTAAAGCATGCTAAAGACAATTATGTTTCTCTTCTTTGAAGAAATAAATTCCCAAACTGTTAAGTCACCAGGCTTTCTCTTCTGTGAAATACCTGAGCAGTCACTCTATGACTGTTGAACCTACATCCCACATCAGCTGTGGTTAGAAGCATTACATGCAGGATCCTCCACACAGTGCAAAATAGGTGTAAGCAAACAATGTACATGTAGGATTTAGATATTTGGTTCTCTTACAAATCAACAATTCAGTATTATCTATCACAGCAGATCTGCTTAGGGTCTGTATCACAAACCAGACCTTGAACATCAGCCTATATGAATGTGGCTAGCAGAAATAGGCACCTAAATGTATCTCTCTGCTTTCAGGGAGAAGTGGCAGAGTAGAGATTCCACAATGCCATATTCTATCCTTATCAGGATGCAAACCCACCAAAGCTTCTTCCAATATGCATCAACATCTCCAAAACCAGCCCACCTCACAAAAAACAAAATCCTGACCTGAAAGTTCTCGAAGCCAAAGATATCCAGGATGCCCACAGACTTAAAGTTTTCCTTGCCTTTGATCTTTGTATTAATTTTGCTAATGAGCCATGAAAAACACTGGGAATAGAGTGCCATAGAGAGGGAGTCCCTGGAGTCAGCTGCCTGTAAATACAGAGAGGAAAAAATGAGTTGCAAAGAGAATAGAAAGCATAAGGGCCACATGAATCTCTGTGGAACTGTAGGTTCCTCCACCCCTCTTCAGGTTTCTCAGCCTCTGTACTGGCTGTGTATGGTCCATTATTTCTTTGTAAGAAGTTTTCAAGTAGCCAGGCCACACACAGACAAGCCATAATCTTTGGGTAACTGCACTTTAGAGGGTAAAGGAAGTAACAAAATCAGTGGCATCTTTTTGGAACAAGTGCTGGGACAGGGAAGGTGGCAAAATACCTCACAAATAAGCCCAGAGCAGTAATTTGTATCACCTGAGCCAATATTTGCAGTGACAGGCAAGGTATCTCAGTTCAGTACTCCTGGTAGAGCTGTCAAATGGGTGTCTGCTCAGTTTTCAAAGAACTGGTAGGGCAGGATTTAATAGCATATTCTGTCACCAAGTTACCTTCAAAAATCCCCTTTCCAAAACATTCCTGCAAACAGCATTCTCCTACTAGAATCCAGTTAGGCTGGCCAACAGCCAGGACACATGCCCCAGAAGTTCATGGGTTGAAACTTTCTTGCAGTTGACCCAACATCTCATGCAGATATCATAACCAAGATTATCATAATATGTGGAAAAAATAACCTCAATTGTGATTACTAACAGGCAGTAGATAATTGGGTGTAGGTAAGCATGCAGATGAACATCCAAAATCCAACTTTTGCTATCTCAAGCAAAAGCCTGTTACCTGATGGTTGCACAAGGAATGGGCTGGTTGCATATTTTGATAACACTTGGACAAACAAAAGTGGCACACCTTAAATCCTCCAGTTAATAAAGAGACATGAAACAGAACCACAAACAGGGAGTCTGATCATGTGCTGTCCTTCTGCACACACATTATTGAGAATGGGAAACCAGAGTTTAGGGTTCTGGAAAGAAGTGAAGGCTAAAAATAAGGGTCCCTAACAAGAAGACATGATCTCAGAGGACAGAAAAAGGAGCCAGGAGAGAAGATGGCAAAGATCATGACTGGAAGAAAGATGCTGGAAGTGGGGAAAGATCCTGGAGATCAGAGACATGGAGACAAATGTCAGGGCATGCCCAAGGACCTTGGTTGGTAGTACCTGAGACTGATAACTTCAACTGTACAATATAAACCCAGACAAGCTTTTGCATAACCCTCCTGGACAAACTGCAAACTCTCAACTGGGAAAAGAAGTTGACATCTAGAGAATTCTGGAGAATGTAATTCTTAGGGGTGAGCGAGCCAGTACGTGAAATAATCAAGTAGGGTGAAAGCTGTAATCTTGTCATTTCATAAATAAAGTGCAGTAGATTACAGGCTGTTTCCCCTGTGTCACCTGGGACACCAGCAGGGCAATTCCTTCAGTAGGCCAGACAACCAGTGACAGATCTTCTAAATGCACCCTCACCTCCTTCAGTTTTACAGCCCCAAATAACATGAGCTCTTTGCTAATGGCACAGGCCAACTGTTTCTGATCCCTTCCAGTGTCTCACAAACTTCTGAGGCCCAGCCTACCAGATCCCCCTTTTCACCCAACCACACTGCTTTTCTCCTCCTTTCTCTTCCTAAGTACTATTTCCTCTTCAGCAGCTCAAAGCTGACACAGAATAACCTCCCTTCTCCACAGAATAGAACATTTCAAAGCATGGGCACACACGCCTTTTCTGGATATTTCTTCTCTCCGTCAGATGATCTGCCTTACAGGTTGGGACTAAGATGCCCTCAAGGCCATGCCTCTGTAGTGTGTCTGGCTACAGTAACTTGAACACATTTTCCAGGAACAGGACCTCCCCAATCAGCTGTAAGCAAAGCCATTTTCCCCACAATGTCTCAAAGAGATTCTCAAAGGCGCCTTTCATCCTCCCAGCTTTGCTTGCCTTTAGGCCAGCTCATCCATTCAGCCCACTGAAATGTCAAAGCTCGGATGGGTAATGAGCCCATTACATGATGAGAAATCCCCAGCAATTCTATCCCCACCACAGGTGGGAGTAGATGGGTGCAGCACTTAGGGCTTAGGCAGAACACTCTTTACAGGCCCAGTGTTGGGTGCAGCAGGCCCATCTAGTGAAGACAGATAAATGGCAGCATCCACTTGCCATCACAATTTTCTTGTGGCCTTGGTACTCCATTGGGCTGTAAGCAGTAAGTGTGGGGTCCAGTACACACATGTCAGGAATGGCTACACCATCAGGGAAAGCTCTGTTCAGACTCTGTAAATCCTACAGCTGCATACCATCGCTGTGGACTGCATGAAGTGCCTCCGGTATTATGTGTTATCTAGCCTTATGCACTGCTACAGAAAGATGCAGGCTATTTAGAACAGACAGCTGAGAAGAAAACTGTGGTGTTGGACACTGAGGATATCTACCACAGACTAAAGGCTGAAAAATAACTTTCACACAATTTCACTGCAAAGAAAGGTCACAGACTATGCCAAAAGAGAGAGACCATTTCTAAGAGGCAAAGCTTAGTTTATGCCATATTAGCATGTGTGTTCACAGCAAGATAAGAGCAACTACTCTACCATTATGAGACTTCAGCCTGAATACAGTGCCCAGTTAGGGACACTCCACTTCTTAAAAGATGTGGGAAAACAGAGACAGAAGACAAAGAGATTTAGAAAATTACTTACAAGGAAGCACTGAAGGAACTGGACTGTTTAGCTTAGAAAAGAGAATACCACATGAAAAACTTCACAGAAGCCAAAGCTTGTAAGGTGGACAGCTGAGATGTCAAAGGTAATCTAAATATGAGGAAAATCTTTTCAATTCCAGACTCCACTGCAGCTAAAGCAGGATACTTAAAGATGCTGTGAAATTCCTTCCATGGGAAATCTGAAGGAAAGTTAGACAGACATCCATCAGAGAGAGTCTAGTAACTCTGGCTTCTCTGCCAATGTAGGTGCTGGATTGTTAACCCTCTGCAGTCTGTGCCAGCACATGATTTCTATTACAGATGTTCATTTTGCTATAACATGATGCCTTTTCCATCCCAGTAATAGGACTCCTTGTCTTCCAATGTCTCTCATTTTATTAATGACAGAGGATTTTCTACAGTTAGCTGTGCTTGGACCTAAAACACCAAGAGTGCCCTCAAGTGCTCAGCAACACCACAAGAGCTACATGTCAGTTTATTCAGTCCTCCTTTGTGGTTGTATGGATCTGGAAAGAAGCTGCTGGGGGGTAACAGCCTAACATCTGCCGGATGTTTTGTGGGAGCTGTGTGCCAGCTTTTACTTTCCAGTAAACACAGTGTAACCTGGGAGTTCTGCAGGTTAAAGCATGCACATGTGCAATGACCACAAAGCATGTGAATCACCTTCTGCATGACACAACTATGATCAGTTCCTGGTGACTGAAGGTGACTTAAAACCAGTATTGTGCACTGGCATTTGCAAATGATCTCTCCTGTAAAGCCTAAAAAGCAGAGCCAACACTGGGACCTGAGCTACCAATAAGGGCAAAATACCTGAGGAAAAAGGAGGCCCTAGGCTGGAATGGGTGACACGGGAGGAAGACTGAGGGCCTGGAAACGCAGAAGTGGCAGAAGAGGAAGCATACACTAGGACACTTACCTGCTCCACAGTGAGAGGGGAGCTGATCTCTTCCCCACGCAGAATCATGGACCTCTGTGTCAGCACTTCAGAAAGCTGAAAGGCGTCTAAGCCCAGGAGGTCACTGGCAACATTCAGCACTAAAAGGAAAGACACACTTTTTTCTCTTGCATGGCTCCCCATCACTCATAGGGATATTTTTGCAGCTCAGTGAGGAAGTCCCAAGGACTTCTACAAGGCAGGTGACTAAACCCCAGCACAAAACACACTCACCCTTACTTGATTCTCTTGGGCATACCCAAAGCTGTAGGCTTACATAGCCAGTCTGAGGCTCATATAGCCATTATGGACCACAGTCAGATACTCATCTAAGTCAGCCTTCCTGCTGACAACGGGAAGGGCAAAACCCTGTGTAAAACTCAGCACCAGCAAAACACTGCATGAGAAGATGTATTTTTGTAAAAGCTCAATACTGCAGTCTGAGCATGGCATTAATAAACTGGGATGTTAAGAAGAGAGGCAATAAACTTAAGACTTGAAGCACTTGTAATATATATTGCTTCTGTCTGTTTTGGGACTCACTCAGCAGACCAGTTCAGATTAGATAACTGTAACAGAGTGCACACTAGTAACTGCTTCAAATGAAGATGGGGAAAGTCTCTGACAGATGACTTTTATCTCAAACTCCTTCCTGATCCTATTTCTTTCATGCAAAAGAGAAACTGTGAAGCTGTGGACTCAGTCTGAGAATATCCAGGAGCACAAACAGGGCCAATGACCAATTAAGTCCCACTGGTACCCTGAAGCATTCTGTGGCAATGCTTTTGTAGGGTTAAACTACAGGGAATCTGCTGGTGAAGGTACTACAGACCAGCACAACAGAGGGAGAAAGGAAAAGAGAGAGGACTTTATTGGAGATCTTACGGGGCTTTGCATGGTCTCTCAACTAAGTTGCTATGGTCCTACTTACCTGCTTTTGTTGTTATCTGGGCCCCACCAGCTGTCATGAATTCAACATTTCCCAAATGGAGTGTGCCAGAAAGAAGTTTGAAGATGTCTCTGATTTCTTCAGTGCTGAAGTCCACCACCTTCATGGCAGTCTTTGCAAAACCAAACAGCAAATATTAGCTGTATGTACAGCCAAGTACAGTGCAAGCACCAGAGCCAGGTCCAGTGTGTGTAAGATGTAAAACTCAGAATTACCATGAATACAAATGAAACAGGATGGCACAGTACCTCCATGAGGTACACATTTGTCAGTGATCTTTACTGTCTCACATTCTCTCCTACATTTACTCTATTGACACCTAAGGTAGGTGGGCATTTGCCCCACCCACAGGTTGGACTTTGCTGCCACTGTTAATGGTCTTTCACAGGAAGAACATGTTTGTGCCTATGTGAAGAAATCCTACCCTGAACTCTGGCAGCACAGGTTACAAGTGTTAAGGGATGGCTTCCACATTCTCACTTATTTTCTTCCCTGAAAGACGGATCCATATAAGATACTTAATTTACTCTAATCCACATAACCCCCTTAATTCATTCTTAGTATAGTAGATTTATGGAGGAAGATTTAAAACCAGGCTTTCAGTATTAACTGCTAGATGGCTGGAAAGAGATTAGCAGATAATAAGGAAGAATGGCACATTTCCTCTTAGTGCCTGCATGTGAGCCAGGGTTCTTGGGTATAAATTGACTTCAAGAGGTAGGACCTAATCTTCATGCATTCACCCTGTCAGTGGGGCACTCTGGGGTTCTAGCTCTCTTTTTTCCTCCAGCATCTCTTCAGCTGAAGAATAAATGCCATATTGTCATTGAAGCTTCTGCTGTACAGGTGTTTTCTTCCCTTAAATCACACCTAAGCTACTGAAATCCTAAACTGCCTAGTCATCTTGCCTATCTGGTTTCACCTACATTATTAAAGCCTTCAGGCCAACAAGCATTTATCAAATAAAACATGAATTTGCATATAATCCCTTAACTTCTGATAAACAGGTGTCTATTGAATCTTCGTGGTATTTCAGAATAGGTGATTTCCACAGGTGATACAACTTTACTGGAATATTTATGGAGAACAGTACCTTCAGACCAAACTGTTCCACTTCTAATTGTCAGTGTGAGGTTTCCTGAGTCAGGCTATCTAGGAGGCTCCCACAAACCACTGTGGGGTGGGGCTCTGCTCCCCCAAATTCTCTATCATTCTAAATTATTATTCATACCAACTGTTTCCCGAATTCCCCCTTTTCTGTACACTAAAGCCATTTATTGAGTCTTGTTTTAGCTGAGTTTTGGACTTGTTGAATACCAAATTTCGGCTTAGGGCTAATCAATTCTGCCTGGGAGATCTAGACCAAGCAGAATATTTAGCCCATGAGACTGTGCCCAAAAAGTTCAGGTGGAGTTAGGACTGGACTCACCATGACCTTACTGAACATCTCTACATCATTCAGGTTCTCATCAGTCACACAGCCAGACTGGTTCAAGTAGTGGTAAGTCTCTGGCTCACAGAGGGAAAGACTCTCTGCAACAGAAGAAAAAGAGGCAGGGGAGAGACAACAATTTATTTAGCAACCATTCTTCTAGTTCATAGAAGAGGAGGGTGTGCTGTAATAAAGCTTGCAGATGGTATGCAAAATTATTTAGAACAGTCAAATCCCAAGCTGCAGAGGCTCAGAAGAATATCTCAATACTGAACTGACTCAAGAAAAAAAATTAATTTTAGCTCCTACAAGTGTACAGAAAAATAGTCTTAACTATATACATATGGTAATGACCTCTAAATTAGATATCACTTGACACAGAGAGTCACAGTCAGATTTCTGAAGACATTTAGTGCTAAGCAGCAGTTAAAACTGAACATAGTTCACAAAACTAAATGTAAAACCAGAATTAGGTCTCTGTATATCTGCTGTGCAACCACATCTTAAACACAGTCTGCAGATTTGATTCCCCATTTTGAAAAGAAAATAGGAAAACTAAAAGATCAATGGAGAAAGGAGGCAAGGATGATTAAGAGGCAAAACCACATTACAGATGGGGAGGTGAAGCAGCCTGGGACATCAGCTTGGAGAAGTGCATGGGAAGGAATAGCAGAGATCTGCTGAAGAAAACAATCTGGTTTGTATGTTTTCCCTAAGAAATTGATAACCATAATCCCCACTATTTTCCTTTGCTTTAGATTGATCTCTGAATTAACCTAAGTAGCCATTCCTGCATGTACCCCCTAAAACTGAAATCCTACTCCCTTCTACTCTGTCAGGCCCAAATCTTCCATCTGCCTATCCTGACAGACAGAGACCAAAAGCATAAAGAAATTCCCCAGGTCCTCAAAACCAGAGTACAGCTGTAACATGCTCCTGCCTACCTATCTGACCTCTCCAAAAACACCATCAGTGCTCAGCAATGCCTGGGACAGATACACACGAATGTTGTTAGGGTGATGCTGCACTACAAAGAGGATTTGTCCACACTGCAGCTGCCACTTTCTCTGTGTGTGCTTTTTCAGACCCACCTCTCCCTTCCCCAAGTACAGAGCTATAAACCCTTAGTTCAGAAACAAGACAGGTTTTGACTCTAGTACTTGCACTACAACATCACTGGTCTTTGTAATTCTTCTCTCTACTATTACCTATACTGAAGATTTGTTCTGAAAATTTATCAATCCAGCCTTGGATTTCCTTGAAGCTCCCACCAGCAACTGAATAAAGACTCTTTACCCTTCCTCTTCCTCTAGCCAGTTCCATTACCTCATCACTTTGCATACTTTTTCCTTCAGCACAGAATGCCTGAAGTCTTTTCTCATAAGGAACTTCTGTCATCCTCAGCCTCTTTCTCTTAACTCTTCTTCCTGTTTCCCATGAAATCACCATATGGCTGGCCTTCAAGAAGAAGCTACATATCAAGTATCTGAAATGTCTCTAACTGACTTACACCTGCTTCACATGTTAGACTGGAAACATGACAAGAAACATATCCCAGAAAATGAAATTACCTCTCTGCTCCCCGCTCACACCAGCTAGAAGAGCATAAAAGATGTGGTAATTCCGCTCCCCGGGGTTCTGATGTACCACCCTGTTCTGAAACAAAGAATATAAGAGTAGCCAGCAGAGGAAGATCAGACTTGTGGCTGCAAAGGCAAAGAGAGGACCAAGATACAGGTAAATCTCCAGAGCTAATGTAGGAGAGGGGCTTCTTGCTATTTAATGATAGTTTTGTCTAAATAAATTCTACATCAAGATCCTTGGGGCTGTGCAACTGAGCATACATATGAACAAACTGAACTTCGTCAGTTCTGGCCCTGCTCCTCAGTGAATTCCTGACTCCAAAGTAAATGACATCCAACCAGAGATGCCTGCATTGGTACCCCGTATTCTTCTCTATGGAGCTGCGTTTCCAGGTACTTCTCTCTCCCTCTCTCCTCTGTAAACAGCTCTTTCTTGGAGTCTCTGTGTAATGCAGAGAGTTTATCAAAGATGGGAGAACAGGCTGTGATAGATACAGAACAAACACTGCTCCTCTGCCTCTTCCTCAGCTGGGACAGTTGCAGTATTAACATTTCAGGAGCTGTTGTCTACACGCTGTGGTGGAGACAGCCTCATCCACGAGGTGATCTGGCACTGCCACACCTCCTATGAGGAGAGGGCTCACCCAGCACTCAGCAGAGGTGATACCTACCTTTTCCAGTAAATCTGAATAGCATGTTAAGGAAAAAACATCCAAGTGACAGAAGGACAGATTTGGTGATAGGCAAAAAATCCTCATTGGGATGAACCCTGCAACAAGCAACAAATCATGAAATAACTGACACTTTGGAGAGTAGGTAAAGACTACTTAGATCATCCTCTCTATTCACTGTCCAAGGAGGTGTGCCAAAAAGATATTTAAAAGGGCAGGGCTAGGTAGAGAATAGATAACCTAACAAAAGATGAGCCACATTAGGGACACCCAGAAAGATTAGAGGCCACTCTTATCTGAAAGTCTGCATTGCACACAGCAAGTCTTGCATCAGTTCTCTGCTTCTGCAAGAGACTGCTATCTTAAATCTACAAACAGCACAAAGAACAGAGGCCAAACAATCCAAGCCTGTCATTTACAACAGCACTAAATTCATCGGGCTGCTACTCCAGTGGCAATTGGTGTGGCTTGCAGCCAGCAGCAGCTTTGAACATACATCAAGAAATATAGCCAGGGCAGCTTTACCTGCCTCATGGAGACAAAAGATATGCCAAAGCCTTTGGGAGAGGGGTACCTGGGCATACAGGGAAGAAAGCCATCATGGCACAACATAGTTTGACTATAAACAGTATTCACTGTCCTTGTTGTCAGTGGAACAGGCTCCCCACAGAATTGGTCATGTCACCAAGCTCATCAGAGTACAAGGAGCATCTGGACAATGTTTGTAAGTCGTAAGATTTCATTTTAGGTAGATCTGAGATGAGCTGGACTTAATGATCCTCATGGGTCCTTCCCAACTCGAGATATTCTATGACTAGGGTTCCAAGGACCACTGAAGATGGCAGCCCAAAACAGGGACTCATAATCCTCTTCTGCACTCAGACATTGTGCAGAATATATTTATTCTTAGTTTGGTCTCACTTTTCTCAATCACTAATTCATTGGCAGAGCTAAGGTAAGTGAACAATTTTATGTGGAGCAAACAGGATGCAATCCACCTGGGGGATCTTCCGAGGTAGAAAACTCCGGGGTTTTAAGTATCAAGTGTTGAGATTAACAAAGTGAAAATCAAACTATGTCCCTACCTAAGGCACTACTGAGACAAAAGGTTCCCAAAGTCAAGTGCTGCAGAGCCACAAAACAAATACCTCTTCCCTCTTTCAGTTGCAAATTTTCCCATAGGTGTAAATTGACTTTGAAAAACTTTCGATGAGGGATTTCCTGACCTACACTGAGCTCCTCCTCATCTTTGCTCACTCAGTCCACTTCTGGTCCACTGCAGAAAAGGATACAATCAGTTACTCGGCCTCCCTGGATGTGTCCATGTTGAGAGAAGTGCAGCTGGATGAACTTGCCAAAGCGACTGGAGTTGTTGTTATAAACTGTCTTGGCATTTCCAAAGGCCTCCAGAATGGGGCTGTAGAAACAAGGCAATGAAGATATGATTAGTGATGGGATACCATTAAAACAAAACGTGTGCCCAGTCTTTTGACATTTGCACACTGTGTTCTGCCATGAGAGATTTATTTGTTACAGCATCAGCCTGGACAAGCAGGGAGAGTTCAAGGGAAAGGAAGGATGGCAATTTAAAGAGCAATTTAACATGCTGCTAGATAAATTTTAAACCTTCGGGACTGCAATTAATTAAATCAGTCCCCAGTCTGTATGGGCAGCTGGTGCTCACACTGTCAAGGGCATTCCCCACCAGTGGCTTCAGCAAATGAAAGGTGGCAAGACTCAGCCAGGTTGTGTCCTCGACACAGCACATCCCATGAATGCAACCGTGTATTTTCAAGGATTTTCAGAAGCATCAGACATACGCGGCAAACACTCTGCAGCTTTAAACCACATACATCTATATTCATTCTTTATTCCTTCTGCCTTTGATAAGCCATCTCTTAAAATTACAGGCAAACATCTTCAAACTAACAAACAGTAATAAAACAATTTGTTTGCTGCTTAAATTTGATACTGGAACACACAAGTTCTTGTTACCTAAATCTTGCTTAGGCTGATAAAAGCCATATGGTTTCCAAGTAGAGGGACTATACACACACTGTAGATTTGAAAAATTACATTCTAAGAGTGCAACATCATCCACTTCAGGTCACAAAAAAGAGTGCAAAAAAAGCTATCACCAAATGTCAGACCAACCATAAGTTGAAGAATTTTGTCTGCTGGTCACCTTCCAACCACCAGGAAAAAGAAAAAAAAAAAAAAAAAGTTAAAATGCTTGGTACTTGCTTCACAGAACAGTGCAAGGGAAAAGCCTAAACCACTCAAACTGACACACTGAATCCAGGATTAAAATATTCATTTCTGCAATTAAACCAATTCTAAAATAATCTGAAGGGCTGACAAGCAAGGAATAACAGAGATGCTACAAGAACAGCCTGTATGTTTTCATGTCTAATTTTAAAGCATACATAGTTTTAAAGAAAAATTACTGCTGTTATTACCCTGAGAAATATTGGCTCCACAGATCTGTTGTGCAGTCCCACTGGAGACTGGGGCAGATACAGGATTATTCACAAGTTAGTAAATACAGCATAAAAAAACCACTACTGGAGACAACCTGGAGCTTGCAGAAAGCCTCAGGCCCTGCAAGTGTTAGCTAAGGGAGAGCTGTGGTTAAGGAAACACTCAACAACCTTCAGGAAAATCCAGGCAGCATTTTCCTAACATCTCTTGAAACAATTGCTTTCAAGTAACAAGGATGAAAATGAAAATTCCTCTGTTATAACACATGACAACCACAGAAATGTCAGAGAAATCTGAGTGCACAGATCAGGAAAGTTCCTCAGCCTGGAGAATCGGAGCTCCAACACCCACACCTCTGAAAGTATGTAAATAAGGACATTGCACAGAAATATCCCACTGAGCACACCACTGCCATGAATCACAAAAATTAATGGGGACAGCCAGAAAAAGGGAGGACAGGGTTATATGACCACCACAGATTCAGTGAGAGTACAGGAACCAGCTAGCCAATCTTTGGGGCTCTAAATCACGTTAAATTATCTACGAAAAGCACAAGGAAATATCCTCATAGCTCAGTTTGGCAACGAGCTCACACACACAAGTGCAAATTCTTCCAGGCTTGTGGGAGGGAAATAATCAGGAGGGTGTCTGAGCAGTTGCAAGGGTGAGGTGAGCTGGTTCAGCCAGGCACGAGGGCAGGGGCCTGGGCCAAGCAAAGAGCCAGCAGCACATCACAGCGTGGCACCTGAGGCAGGAGGGAACTGCAAGGCAGAGCAGCACATCAGGAAGGTGATGCTGGCTGCTCGCTAGATCAGGCAGAATGAACTCCAGCATTCAAAATAATGGGAACCAGATTCAGCAGGGCAGCAGAAAGCAAAGTCTGGATTTAGAAATACTTCACAGTATGCAGCTTCAGGATTCACATGCACAGGTGAAGACAAAACAATTTGAAGACTTGGGGGGATGAGTAGCAGGAAAGGTAGCTATGCTTTCAGCAGTGGCACCCAACATGGAGAAGGGAGCTTCACAGTGAAGCAAGCAAGAAAAAAGCTGAATGCTAGCAGAATTTTTAATGAACTGATGGATATTTTCAATAAGGAAAAAGAGACAAAATCAAATGCCAAAGGAGTTTTGAGAGCCTGATTTGTGAGAAATACACCAAGCACGAATGTTGCAGCACAAGCAACTGATTGCTGCTGATGAACACTTTGTTTTGCAAACGGAGAAAGAATCCAGCATTGTTCCTTGGTATGTGCTGGGCAAGGATCAAAATCCACAGTAAGTGAGCCTGAGGAGGGCCACTGTCAGATCAAGTACAGGTGAACTCCAAACACATGAACTAAGGTCCATAGGAGTGGCAGCAGTTTCTGGGTCTGATTCAGCCCCTTGTCTTCAGAAAAGAGGTGACAAATCAGATTCTCTTGCACTCATGCAGTAGTTCATGTAGCACTAGAGATGAACATGGAACAGGTTGTGATCTCTGACTTGACTGCAGCTCACAGCTGTGGCATCTTACAGACTTAGGAATCACCTACCCACCATCATAAGCTCTCTGGATCACTGTCAAGTTATCACTTAACTGCTAAGAGTGCTTGAGCCTTCTAAGCCGCTTGCCTTAAAGCAGATTTTTCAGATCTTAAGTCATGACTGTACTGCTCTTCAGAGCTTTTTCTAATTTGTCTCCATGCCTGCTAAGATCTGCATACCTGCAAAGAATAAATCATCCAACAGTCTCTGTAACACCAGGTCCAAGGGCAGCAGCCCTTCTGCTCAAGGCTGCTCTGCTTGTAAGGACCTAAAACACACAATGCTCTCACAGCAGCCACCTCTGGAGGTTTCTGCAACTATCACGGGCTCCATCTGGGACTGATCTGCAGCCTCAACCTTGACAGTACCGAACTGCAGGACCCCCAGCAAGGTCCTTCAGCCACAGGCAAGACAGTCTGGGAAATTTTAATGTAATTTGTTAATTCAGGTATTAAGAATAACAAGGACACAAACAATAAAACAGATGTATCTTTCCTGCATCTTTCCCAGGCTTACCTAAAGTTAAACACCTACTGTCCTCCATTTCTTAGCCTCAGCTTCTATTTTACATCAGGTTACACCCACTCCCTCAAAATTCCCCCAGCATGACAGCAAAGGAGCCTGGGGTCACACTCAGGACTTTCTCTCTGTCATTATTTGCTTCCTTATTGTTTCTGCTGCTCTTTGCCTCTTACTGGTTCTCCTCAGCCACACTTTGCTTCTTCAGCTTTTCTGGATACTTTTTCCCTCCATCTCCCTGTTCCAGCGGAGGTCACCTGTGGGTCATGGTCCCTCAGGGGTGTCCCTGCCCTGCCCTGGGTTATGGTCCCTCAGGAGTGTCAGGACTTCTTCAGGCATGAAGGAATTTCCCTGAAATGTGTCTCCATTCCCTCAAAGCTGCCAGCTTCTCTCTCAAACACATTTGATTCAGGTGCCATGTGCTCCCCTGCCTGCCTGATGCCTCATCAGGGTTTAGGTGGGTGGTGGTTGGTCCCTGGTGCCAGCTCCCATGGATGGTTCTCCATGACATTGCTTGCCAGGACAGCAGGAGAGCTGCCAGGTGGCCCATGGGACTCCTGAGGGCAAGACAAACCAGCAGCCTGAAACACAGGGAGGCTGGAGGAGAGCGGGGCTCATGGAGGAAATCAGGAGCCAGAGTATGACAGAGACTCACCGTGAGGACAGCTACAGTCAAGAGCTAGAGCACTGACTCTCCAGTTGCCACACACATCCCACACTGCTGTTGGAAAGAAGCCTAATCCATCCACGGACAGCTGGGAGAGCAGCCAGAGTGAGACATCCCAGCAAGACCACAATCTTCACATTTCCCTGACGTGCCACCATTCAGCTCTGTGATCCTCTCTACCCAGGCCTGGCTCCATCCATGGCCTGGCTGCCCAGAAGGCAGGGTCCCCCAAAGGCAGGGTCCCCCAAAGGCAGGGACCCCCAAAGAAGGCTGAGCCAGCACTCCAGGTGCCCATGAAGGTGACTCTACCTGCTTTCCAGAATGGCTTCTTCCACGTGAGTGCTCTTCTCAGACAGAGGGGCCCCGAGGGAAGTCTGGCTCATGGCTGACAGGAATTTAAGGAGCAACTTGGTGCTCTCAGTTTTTCCAGCTCCACTTTCTCCACTGTTAAGAGAAAGCATACATTTCATTCACAAATCCAGGACAGACAGAGCTGATGACCATCTTACCCGCGGCACAGAAGTGATCTCTAGGAATAAACATGTGACATCTCCGCTGTGACACGCAGGGATCAGGCAAAGGCAGGGAGGATGGTGTGGGTATTCAGGCAGATGTCAATGCAAATGGAACAGCAGGAGCAGGGCGTGTGATGCAGCCATGGAGTAGCTGGTTCTCCATTTCTAACCTTATCAGAACACACTGGCTGTCACGACGCTTCCACAAGCAGCAGTAGCACTCGTTAGCGGTGGCGAAGATATGGGGAGGCAGCTCACCCAGCCGGTGCTGTCTGTACAGCTCTATGGCATCCACACTGTACAGACCAGGGATGGGTTTGTAGGGATTTACTGATGCCAAGATGGAACCAATGTTTGTCTACGGGGAAAAAACAAAACACAGAAAGGAAATGAAGCAAGCTCCTAGGGAAAAAAAAAAAAAATCACAACAAAGCCAGACTCTGAAATAAGTCATGGTGAAGCAGAAAGCCTAAATAAGGACCTTGGGCTTCAGCAGAGAACTCCACAGTTTGGCAATGAATGTCAAACCCCAGAGGAGGAGCTGTACAGCTGGGTATGGATGGGGCACTCTGAATTTTGCTGCTTTAAAGTATAACATTCCTATCCTGTTGTCTTTGTTAAATTAAACTTACACAATTTAAAAACATGAAGCCACCTTCATACCCAGCTACTTTGCACTGTGCTTGAAGCTCAATAGCAGAGCCAGGACTAAAAGAGTGTCAGCAGACACCTTCAATGCTGCTATCCACAGTCCTGAGCAAAGGGAAATTGGCAGGGTTCAAGAACCTCCTGAATAGAGTAGGAACACACACACACAAACACACACACACAAAGAACCACTAAAGCATATAATTTTTCTTTTGCTGAAAAAATGTTGTTTGGTGCAGCTTAAATCATTCGGTAAACCAAATCAAAATTGATAGCTGAAGATGAAGCTCTGGATTTCAAGTCAAAACATTTCCGTATTTTCTAAACATTTTATTTTGAAAATATTTATTTTGAAAATCTCGCAGTCCAAAAAAAAGAGGTAGCAAGATTAAAAATAAAATACCCAGAGCACAATATTGAATTTCAAATGTATTATTTTGTGCAGTCAGAAGGAAATTAATTTTGCTTTTTGGGGCATGACTTTTTCGGTTCAGCCAACCAGCTCAAATCCAGTTATTCTCAGAGCTGCACTTCAGAGCAATGGTGCCACCTCTCTCCAAATGATGGCTTTGTAATATGGTCAACATCCATGCTGCAGGTGTGGTGGTCTCCCTCACAGGGACATCTTGGACTGCTCTACTCAAGGAATACCCATTCTCAGCAGACAAGACAGAGTAAACACTTAGATTGCAGCAGGAGATGCCAAGCTTTGTGGTCAGGGACAACATCTAGCATGGTTTGCAAACCATGAACTAACTACAAGTCACCCAGCAGATATTAAAGCATACGAATGTATCTGCTGGAGAAGCTATAAATTAAACACTTGGTGACAAGGAAGACTCATCAGGCCAAATGAAACCTGAGGCTACAGCGATGCCAAGCTCTGAAGCCAGAAGCCAGACTGATAAGATGCTGTAGTCACCAAAGTATTTAAAACTCATTTATTAAAGCAGCAGTCAGAGATCATCGGGGGGGTAAAAAAAATCACATTTTATTATCAGTACAAACAAGCTATCATGGATCAAGTCCTGAGGACTCTCTGACAGGGACCTTTGTGGGTAGAAATACAATTCATTGGTAATGAAAGCAATAAGCAAGCAGATGATCTTTGGCCAGAGAGGTGGAGAGAGAGAGGAAGGCATTGAGTGAGAAAACACAAACTGGGGAAAAAGCATTGTACAAGCAACTGAGGAACAGGCATTGGCCAGGGACTACAAGAGTTAGAATACCCATTCTAACTTTTCTCCTAGACCTTCACAGCATCTTTTCTTCTCGGATGTTTCAGTTTGTGTTTTCCATTGCAGTTTCACTAAGAACAGAGCTCCTTTCCAGAGAGCTTCTGGAAAGTCCTTTCCAGAACTTCTTCCAGTACAGCCATCTCTTTCAAAGGTGCTCCTAGGAAACTTTTCCACCACCCAGTCGCAGTCTCCTCATCACATGCATTCCTTTATAGACAATTTCTATCCATAATTTTTAAAAGCACTAAAACCATGTACGTACCAGCTACTCTATCAGCAAAGTAATTGCCCCACAATGAACTCTCCAGAGCAGGACAAGCCACATGTGGCAAGTCCACTTCTCAGGACAACAGGTCCTACCTTGGATGGTTAGGCATGACTTTGCTAAGGACAGCACAAAATGTGGCAGTACAGCACCTGGCTCATTTCTACATCTCTCACATTATGTTGGGTCTACTTTTATTAAAGAATATAGGAATTGTAGGAATGAAGAGGGAAGATGCAGGCTGTTGCTGTGCTCACATAATTTCCTTCAGTTGGGTAAAGCTTGAATAGTATTTTTCTGGAAAACAAAAGGTACTGTTGAGCTCGTCAGTATTGCTGTAGTAAATTAATTATGGGTGCCAGACCAGTTTAGATATACGGCTACCTACACTCCCTGATTAGAAAGAATCCCCTCTAGAAGCTTATGGTGGGGCTAATAATACTACACTGAGGGGTTCTTCCCAGTGCTGAGCATGTTACAGAGGTCAGGCCCCTTCATACATCTCCAAAACTTCCAGACCGGAGGTGCACATCTGAGATTCAGGCACTATGCAAAATGCAAAAGCAAGGTGTAAAGGTGTTAAATTTTAACACCTTTATGCATGGATGGAGAAGGCCCAGAACTAATGCTGAATAAGAGAAGGAATGACACATCAGAGCTAGCTGAAAGGCTTATGGAGAGACGGCTGCTGTGACACTGCTGGTGTTGTGGCATTGCTGGTACAAGACACAGACTGAAAAGGAAGAGAATCCTGCATTGCATTTTAAGGTGTGAGGAAGAAAGAACAGGGGGAATATACCCAAATGGGTCAAAAGCTGCACAGATACTTAGCATGTGTCAAAAGCAGCACAAGAAGAGCAGCAAGGATCTGGGCCATCAAAATAATGTGCATTGGGTACTATCACAGGGTCACAAGGGACAGGCAAAGGTGCCTACAGCAAAAAAGCCAAGAGACTTTACAGTCTCCTCTGCATCCAGTGAAGGAGGTGGTTTGGAAACAGGGTCACTTTACTAATAATTTACAGGAATACAGGTGCATATGGTTTGGTTGCCTTGATAACAGTTGCTATGCAACACAGAGATTTACATTTTTTCTGTCATATTATGAAAACTCTGTGTGCACATAACATGGACAAGCAAGTCAAGAGTAAAGCAACGTAAGGCTGTCTTTGTAATCTATCCTCCTTGTTCTCTCCAAGTCTCAGCAGAGCACTGCCATCCCAGCAGCTCAGGGGTGTCTTGTCCCAGGTGTGCTTTTCCTCACAAGATCCTTTCCTAACACTTGTCTCCTTCCTCAGAGAGAAATCAGGAGATTCTATGAGTATTCATCTGTGCAAGGAGAGCAGAGTTATATAAAAAAAAAAAAAAAAAAAGAAAGAAAAAAGAGCACAACAGGTTTGCATTCCTAGTTTTGTTAGGCAGTATCTTCATCTGTCTGGATCAGGAGAGATACTCAGCAACAACCTGCATATGCTGCACTTTCCAGTCTGCTTGGCCTTATAAACCATGGAACAGCCATAATGGGAAACCTGGGGAATGTGAATGACAGCTCATCAAACATGGATGTTCTTGGAGGATACAGAGCTGTGCAATTACCACAAAGCTCAGAGGTGAACATTCATGTTTTGGAAGCTCCTCATAGAGGCAAAGAGGCCACTCTGATAAGGGTAGGATCTCACAGGGATGAAGGAGCTGGCAAGGCAGAAATTCCTCCAATTCCTGTCTTCAAGAGACAAGGATAACATCAGTACCTCATATGCAAGGTGGCAGCCCTGAAGCTAAACAAAAACCATTAATCCAAAAGGGATGAGCACTTACATAGATGTTACCCTGTTGGTAGCGCTGGTGAAGGTTAAGCAGGATGGCAGCTTCATGCAGATCTCCCAGCATGGACATGTCTTCTACCCCATCAACGCTGGTCTGGTGCATGGGTAAGACCTTTTCTCTGGAAAGGGAGGCCTTGGGGTACTGGAACACCTGAAAGAATACGGAGAAAGACAAAGAAGCTCATGATACCTGGGCACATGGTCTGATTTCCTACCAGAAACATGCACCTTTATACTCTGGCACTGAAAAACGAAATTAGTAAGACACAGATCTGCTCCCTACTTTTATAATCACTCTTCCATTCCTGTTCCTACATATTTGAGCCCTCTGGCCAGAAACTATACAGCATACTCCCTTCTTTTACTACACAACCAATCCCTCACTTTCAGTACTGATGGGGACAAATCAACACAAGGTTACTTAATTTCCCCTTAAGAGGAGCAGGGCACCAGCCTCCACCTGCTAGGCTAGACAGGTATTACACACTGCACTCATGACTGTGAATAATGATGGCAGCTGCTCCCAAGAGACCAGGAACAGTCTTTCACAAAAAAACACAGATGTGATCATGTTTCTGACCATTGGGAAGTAGAGGAAAAGCTAATTCACATTCCAAGTTTGTCCCTACACTCTCCACAGAAGCAGCCTCAAGAGTGAAGGAAAACAAAGCACATGAGAAGCCAAATAAAGTAGTGACATTCTCTCTCTGTGATGACACATATGTGTATGATACAGCTTTCAAAATATTTGTACAATGACACCTATTAACTTCTATCACTGCTCTAGGAAGTACTCATCTCTCTGTGCAGTTCCACTCATCTTGCCTCAATTGCTGCATCCTTCCTCCTGCTAGAGCTTTCTCCTCCTCAATAACCCACTCTTCAGTTATCAGGTCATCTCCCTCACCCCTTTCAACACAGCTGAGATTATGTGACTGTTCCCCTCCACCACAGGCACATCCCAGCCCTCCTTTCCTCCTCCTCAAGCACGATGCTGGCATTTCACAAAAGTTATTTCAGTTGCTTCCCACTCTTGGATTCAGCCGTGTGCCATCTCCCACCCAGCATCCAAAGCTGTGCTAGATGGTAAGACCCAAAGAGAGACAGATGGGAGGCTTCATATAGGCATCCTGGAGAAGGAAACTGGTCCACAGTAACCCCTCCAAAGAATCTTGTGCTTTTTCTCCTCTCTCAGGGCTCTGGTCTCTACCTCATTTCCATCCCTGCCTGTCAGCCCTGCTGGGTGCCAGCAAGAAACTGACGGGCTCCATAGAGAACAAACTGATCTACAGCATTGATCTAACTGGTTTCTCCTGCCCACCTCCTTGGAGTGCTCAGGCTGCCGTCACTGCTGGGGAGAGGCCATCCCCGCAGCTGCAGGCTGCAGACAGATTGAGGTCACCCAGCCCCCTCCAGCGAGCCACCCCTGCGAGTCCCTGCAGGGCGCTCACAGTGCAGCACATCGCAGGGGCTCACCCCTTCAGGGCTCTGAGCCTGCACCCCGCCAGTGCAGGGAGCAGTAACACAGCAAAGCATCCCCTACAAGATCACCAGCATGCACAGCCACAAGAGCAGCTCTGTTCTGGGAGGGAGCTGGGGAGGAGAAGCTGGCTCAGTCCCTCAGGTGTGCTCACCCCATTCCTGACCAGTCACACCAATGTGGCAAGGACCCCTCGGTCTCTTCCACTGGCAGACTCCTTCACAGCCCACTTCCTTCATCAGCCAGGAGGCTTTCAAAAATACACAGTTCACATTCATGATCACTGTAAAACAAATCCCAGTCCAGCAAAAAGGCTCTCTCCACACCAGTTCCGCTCCTGGGTGTCAGAGAGGTCTGACTGCCAGCAGCAGGACCCCCACTCTGCAATGACCCTAAAAAAAGAAACACACTTTTTTGTTTTCTTCTTCAGAGCAGAGACCTCAGGCACTTTCACGAGAGAACTGAGAGAGAACTCCCAAAGAGAGCAGAAAGGGAGAGTGGGACAACTAAATTCAGGAGTACAAGCTGCAGATGCACAACATGAACTGGACTGTCAGGAACAAAATCAGTACAGCACTTTCAAACGAGGAGGCAGCAAACAACCCTGTCTCTCTCTTGTCCGCTGACTTACACAAAGTTTGGAAGCAGACAAGTAAAAAACAGTATGACGTGATCTTTCCTTATATCTGCCTGGTACTTAATCATTTACTACTGCTCTGTCAGCACTTGCAGCCATTTGGGCCAGAAGAGAAACATGGAGAAAACATTTAGACAAAAAGCTGAGTGGACAAGTGTCCTAAAAGATATCAAGCAGCTAGCAGCACCTGTGCCCAGAGGCTGCTATGCACAAAAAGTGATGGGTCAGAGCTCATTTCCTTGTTCCTGTAGACAGCATGGGAGAAAATGGAACCTTGAAGAGGAACAGGGGTCCTGAATACACTAGTAAATTATTAGTAAGGAACAGGGTCCTAAATACACCTAAATAAATAGTATTTATTTACTAATTTATTTAGGTATTATAATTTACCTAGTAAATTATTAGTGAGGCTTAGATAATCACCTGCTATACCTGTCTTGAGCCACTTGATTGGAGTTATTCAGCTATTCCTCTCTAAAAAAAGTCTGGTCCAATATCCATAAAGAGTTAAGCAGGTGCTCTGGCAGGACCAGAGGTGGATCTGCAGTACTGGTTGTGGTACCCTCGGGACAGAAGCACTGCAGAGGTGAAATGTGCTCCCTGGAGGAGCACTGTGATGCCACATTGCCATCCCAGCTGAGGCCAGGTTGTCACTTTTCTGTCCCTGAGGCTGTGGAGGTTCATCTAATGCATGCCTAGGCAGCTCACCCTCCCTCAGGCAGAGGCTGGGGCCTCCAGACCCACTGAGCTTTGGGAGGTGATGGCTCTGTGCCTCTGGAAGGCACCTGGGACATGTGGGAGAGTTTTATGGTCTTCCTGGCACTGGAAGAAAGATAATTTTTAATTTGTTCTCTGCTCTCCAGGGAGGAGAGTAATTTTTCCAGCCTCTGTATCACCAACAGGCTGCAAGGACCATCCATTCTCCTGGACACAGACACATGTCCCAAGACTGTCAAAGTGACTTTCTTCAAGGAGCTCAGAGGTCTGAGATACAAAAAGGATGATGCTCCACCCTCAGAGTTCCAGTAAGGAAGCTTTTGTTACCCCATTGCTCACTCCTGGATGCTTCCAGAAATTTGCCAGGAGAGCAATTTCAAAGATCCTCCCCCATCATCCTGTTCCAGGAAGAATATGCCAGGCTGATGTTCAGCACTACTGAGCTGAATATGATAGCTGATTTTTCCTGAAGCAAGTAAGAACTCTCAAATGGGGCAAACTGATCTGTCAGCAAAGTGCCCCTAGAATATCCCTTTTTTAACAAGCTAATATATAACATACAAAGCTGTAGGTGTTAATAGGCAAGTCTTTATTTTTGGGAAGGAAAATAATCAGCTTTCAGCCTAACAGGCACCTCACAGCCACAGATTTCTACTTTTTCGCCAGTGACACACTAAATTTGCCTCAGATTCAGCCCAAAGTGAGAGTAAAATAACCATGAATCTCTCCAAGGCCCTGCAATGCTCAGAAATAAAGCAAAATCTGGCTAGAAAACAAGCCAAGATGAGGCCCACCAGTGCTACTCAGCAAGGGAGAAATGATTCCTTTTCAAACTCAATTCCATCCATTAGTGCCATCCTGAGCACATAAGCCAAGCTCCCACCTGGCATCCAAGTTATATTTATCCATAAACCATTTGGCTGTTTCATCTGGATCGTGGTTTCCAATCTTGTGTTTCGTAAGCAAAGCCCCTCCTTTCCTCCCAGGAAGTCACATTTCTGATGGATTTATTGCTTGAGGTGTTTTTAAGGAAGTGAAAACAAATGACAAAAGCTTTGAAGCATGACTGGACTTCTTACCTCAGAGCTGCACAGGCTGAGGGGATGCTGGGCCACAGAAAACATGAGGACACTAGATTTGGGGGTCCTAAAAAACAGAGGGATCAACTTCCCCAGCCAACCCAAAGTGAAGCCATTTATCAGAGATTTCACCAGGGGTAGGACTGCCAGTCCCTCCTACAGGTATGAAGCAATGAATGTGGCAGGTGGGGACAGGACAGCTCTTGTGGGTGGCACTGAATAAAGAAAGGCCTTCAGTGATCACCATATGGTTTTATGCATAAGCCATAAAGCGCATGCTCCTCCAGCTTTTCTTGTTTCATGGGAGAAAAAAACCCAAACCCAGCTTTTTTTTTTTCTTTTTCACACCTGTAAGCCACCCAGCATTATCCTGAGAATGTTTTCCAGCATACAGAACACAGGCTGGAGGTGGGTGCACCCACACAGACAGCTCTAAAGTGGGATTTCCAGTGTCCTTTCAGAGGTGCCAGGTGGGTTTGAAAGATTGTACAAGGCCACAGCAGCATGTCAGGAGAGACAGAACTGGGAAAGTCACAGAGGTACTCACCATTTTTTGTCCCTCTGGAGGCTACTGCATTACTTGTGAACACTTAAAATGTCTTAGTGATATCCAGCACTCCCAAAACAAGTCATAAGGGGTTTGAGAGACTACAGATAAAAAAAATCTGTGTTTGCTAGGGGAATTTCTATCTCTGAGAAACAAGTCAGGTTTTTTATAAAAGAATGATGATTGTAAATCTAGGCCTTTCAAGAAAAGACTGAAAAGTCCTACCACTGACTACAAACCAGAGTCCTAAATCCCCTTTCCCCCTGTGCCCTCCTTTGTTTGCCAGGTAAGAGGCTGAAGAAAACCTGTCCATTTTTCTGTAAAAAGCAGCCACCTGCAGGGCCGATTCACCAGAACAGCTGAGCAGGTCTAATTGCTCACTGCTGGAGGGCACAGTCCTGCCCATTTCCCCATCCTCCTCCCAGCCCAGGCACCAGTCTGACTCAACAATGAAAGCTGTGGATAGTTTTCCCAGGGTCAGCCACGCGAGCTGACTCACTGAGGACTTGGATGATCCCCAGAGGTCCCTTCCTACCAATATTATTCCATGACTACTGCAGTAGATGCACCAGGGAACCACAAGGAGCACAGGGCTGGAAATCAGGCGGGAAAGAAGCTTGTTCTTATCACTGTTGGAGAGCTCTGCTCTCAGGGGAGCTTTGCCTTGCTGAGCTGTCCTGTGCATCTCTGCTGCCTTCACACACTGACTGGAGCCAGCCCTGGCCCAAAGGGCTGACAGCAAAAGCTGCTGAAGCGGCTGGTGGCGAGCACAAGCACCCTTAGAGTGGCACAGCTTGCACATCTTGGCAGGAAGGGCTGCTTGGTCGGTGGAACTGCCTCCTTCCAGGAGCATTTAGCCAATATAATGGCTTTGGTAAGCTGTTAATGCAACTCCTTCAAAGATGGCACAAGGGAAACCAAGAAAAGTGAGATAGGCAGAGAAATGAAGAGAATAAGAACAATCTTCTCTTTTTAACATTTGTTAGATCCTTGGCACAGTTTGTAACAGAGCCAGGTCACTTTTCAGAGAGAACTGCAGAATTCCCACTGATAAATTTCCATTGATAAATTTCAACGTGATGGTCATGCAAAACCAAGAAGTCCATCTTACAGCTCGGCATAGGCTACAACCTCATGCAGACTTGACTTACCATGCCATAATCTGAGGTGAAGAGAACATTTCCATTGGCACACAAGCCAACAGTGCATGGCTGCAGCTGGTCCTGCTCCCGCAGCCATACCCTGGCACCCTGCAAAAACCAGAAGACATCCCATTAGAAAGAACTGGAGCCCGTGAGATCTGCACACAGGGTGCAAGCACCCAAGGAAAGCTGGGGGAAGCTGCAGTATTCAGAGGCTACTTCTAAGCTACAGCTGCTTAAAATATTTAAGTAGGTCTTACTTACATTTTCAGAGAAACTGGTTTTGTTTTTTCTTAATGTAACATGAGCGGAAGAAAAAGAAGTTTTAATGAGCTGCATACAGAAACTAAAGGAAACACCAATTTTTGTAGGAAGTGTCATGGAAAGATACCAACACATAGAATAGTTGGTTTGACTGTCTAAATATTTGAAAACTTTGTATGGCCGGTCATTAAAAGTCATGCTATAATAATAATAATAGAAAATATAAATAAAGTATGTTTACAATGTCATACACCCACACATCATTGTAAGTCAAAATGCTTCCAGAAATCGCCAGCAAACAGATTTCACAGAGGTTTGTTTGCAAACTCTGGCAAGAGTTTCCTTTGGTAAATGACATGACCTGAGTGCTTGTCTGATGTATATATACGCTGATGTATACATGAGGGTCCTGATGTATGTCTGCACTGGTGTTTACATGTGATTATATGTATGATGTTTGGCATACATTACAGCATCTTTGACTACTCTGTGTCCCTCAAGACAAACCTGAGCACAAACCCAGATTGCTGGTAACACACGTGCAGGGATCTGCAGGACAGGTAGATCTCATAGCTTGCCTACCAAAATGGGAGGGAAAACAGGTTTGCTGGATTGGCCTCTTCTGGCCTGTCTGCCTGTTGGACCTGGTACAAGGGAAAGAGCAGGAGCATGAAGGCAGATCAGGGCGAGCATCACCTGCAATTAGAGCTAGGCATGAAGCCACACCTCATTTCAACTATTGCAAACTAATCACTTCCATGTCTTCCCACAGAAATCACATAAACTCTGCTTAGATAAACATTGAGAAAAATCCAAAGTGCTCAACATTAGGGCCATCCTGCCTTTCATCGATTGATAGACTGATTTTCTTCCTAATTTTTTGTGTGCCCCTAAATTATTGATCATGTGCTTTAAGCCCTTCCTACCCTCTTAATCCCATCAGCACCATTAGCTCTTTGCTTGTAGGCTTAATATGTCTGAAGAAATTGAATAGTGTTTCTATATTACATTATACAAAATGTGAAACACTAATTCTATTTTTAATGATTTGTTTTTAGTTGAGGTGGGTTTCTTTAAACAAGTTAAGTCACTCTAAACACTTTAGTACCCTGGACTTTCCTTACTGTAGGAGATACATCTATAGGCCTACCTCCAGTCCTCCCAATAAAAAAACTGGGTTTAATGACATTAAAAAGGTGTACATAATTCTAGCTTTACTGATGTACTCTGGTCTAGAGTTAGCACATCAAGCAGATTAATCTTCCCTCACCAAGTGAATGAAAAGCACCATTGCATCTGATCAGCACCTAGACCCATGGATGGTCTGCAAAGGTCATCCTTATGGCCAGTGAACAGTAGTGATAGAAAACAAATAGAATCTTATGTTACAGATTTGAGATCCCAGAGAACTGGTGTGAACAACACATCACACACAGATTTTGAGGAACAAAATACAGATATACAGAGGATTTGTTACATCCTCTTAGGTTTTCCAAAACTCTGGATGCTTGAAATAAAGTGTCCTGAGGCATCTGGGCAAGACATTGCTGTTGAGAAATCATCAATTTCCCAAATCACGTTCTGACTATTGTGCATAAACATATGAACAGCAACATGTGTTTAAAGATTTTTTGCTACTTTCACCGGACTCCTACGGCTACCATGGAAGAAAGCAAAGAGTCAAAAAACAGGAAGGTTGTGTCTCCAAACAGTGGGATGAAAGAAAGCCTTTTATAAGACACTAAGTGTAAACATCCCAAACAGTGCGCTTCAATGCCTTCAGACACGAGTACGCCAGGATGGCAGAGCTGAGAGCCTGAGGGAGGTGCAGTTTAATCAGAAGACAAGTCTGCACTCCACCATTCACACTGTGCCCCAACACCACAGCACACACACTCTGCATATGGCAGCAGGCCACTATCACAGCACCCTACACTGTCCCTGAAGACCAGGGGGGTCCAGGTTACACAGACTTCCCATCCCCTGGGCTCAGAAATTAACTTAGAGCTACAGGCAGCTGATAATTTGACACAGAAGAGACAATCCATGGGCATAAGTACTGTTATTTAACAGATGCCACTTAGAAGGGAAAAGAAGGGAGACAGGCAATGGGATCACTCAGCTATCTTCAACACAGATATTATGTAAAAGTCCAGACTGATTCAGACCCCTTTCTCAGCAGAAGTCCACATGCAAAGGTATTAACAAATACTCCTCCAAGGAGACATAGTTCTTTTGCACAACACCACAGAAACTTATGATAGGTCCTTCTGTGTGCTTCTAAGGAATAGAAGGCAACATGCTGAAACTCCCAGGCACTGTGGTATTTCAGCTGCCCAGAATGACTTCCTTCAGTTTACTCTGATGTTGTGGCTGTTTGTACAACAGCAATTACGTCTGCACAGCAGAATAACTGCACCCAGTTATGCTGCTTCCAAAAGGAATATTTTGCTGAGACAGCCAGAAAAGGAACCACAGAGCAAATAATTATTTTAACTTCTGCCCAGCATATAGCCCCATTTCCTGAAATACAGAGTTTGTTTTAGTGCATCTCCTTCCACCAGCCCTTTCTTCTAAACATGAAATTCCCCAAGGAACCTTGACTAAATACAGGAGCAGATGGTGACACCAAACAGACTGCCCTCACTTTACTCCCCTCATGCCACACATCTTATTGATCAGTTGAAAGGATTAAATTGAGCAGAAAACTTCCAAAAACTGCCAGGCAGCAAGGCTGAACTTCCATAGGAGAAGCAAGGTCAGTAGGACCAAGCACTGCCCAGCAGCGATGTGCCAGCTCCCACAGGCACCACAGATGATGGGAAAACCCTGCACTTCTAGGACTAGAGTAAAAACCCTTCAACTTTCATCTACCCTCACCCACAGACAAAACAGTTTAACAAAATGGAACAACAAGCAATCACCAATTTGAAGAGAACACCTTAAAAGAAAGAGGAGGAACAGCAGTGATGATTTTCTGTAACCACTTTCTATCAAATAAAGCTGTCTGAATACTGATCATACACTTAACTCAAGCCCCTTATATAATGAGCTCATTATTCTTATACTAGGAGTTTACTAGGTTGGTCTCTTGCTTTGGTTTTAAAGGGAACAACAGCAGGAACTGAAGGGAAGAATACAATAGTAATGTATCTATCATTCCTATATCAAGGGCAGGTCACTCAGATGTTAAACAAACTCTGAGACCAACATCCTCATTCCTATGGCCTCAGTAACAATCTGTCCATGAACTTGCCTTGCCACAAAGTGCACAGCAAAGCACAATCCTGAAAAGTGATCCTGTACCATGGGGTCATAACTTAGAAAATAAAGTTGCTTGCATACAGAGAGCAGTTTCATCAGTACTGGCCCACAGTCACACCATCACGCCTTCCACTCTGGACAGTAAATTCTAAGATGTGACTTCTCAGTTCAAACAACATATGGCACTTTGGGATCCTAGACTCAGAAATGAATAATATTTCCTGCTATTCATGATATCAAAAAATCAACTGAAGCCACAGATTCCTCTGGCCCTCTATGCCTTTTAAAAAAAAGGGTGACTGAAACCCGAAGTTCTCCCTTGCATTCACACGCCTGTATCCCATCTCAGGAGATGCAGTATGGTGTGTCAGCAGGGGAAGAATGAGGGAGATCTCGTATGCTGTATCCAGGGAATGGGCAGAGAGGCAGGCAGGCAGCACAGCCCTTCCTGCAGCCGCCAGGCATCCACGCATTGGAGCGTGTAGCCAGCAGCTACAGCCTCCTCATCAGTTATCCAGCTGTAGAGGGCACTGAGGTAAGCTCCAGAGGGAAGACACTAAACTCTGCACCTGTTATTCTTCAGAAACAAGTCTTCATATTCTGTTCTCCTTACTCGCGTGTTCCGGACTACCCTTGAATCGCCATGTTTGCCCAGGATGTCCTCTGGATTGTCTTCTGGATTGTCTTCTGGATTGTCCTCTGGATTGTCCTCTGGATTGCTTCTTCCCAGGCACAAGCAAGAATGAGCTGCCTCAGCTGAACTTCAGGACACAGCAGTGCTGCCTCTCTCTGAGTGCAATCAGACATTCCATTCCTCCTTGTGCACAAACCTACACAGCTGCCAGGAGTAATGTGCTCAGGAGGGGCTAAACCACGATGGCTGCATCAATTTTCCAGGGGTTATTCAGAGAGGAAAAGTGTTTTTAGTTGGAAGATAACTTTCAATGTGTGAAAGGAGCACACAGTTTGTACTTTTTCTAGTACAGGATGTTTTTAATGTTTTCTTTGTGACTGAACTTGGCTATCTCAGCCTCCAGATCTACCTACAAGCACAATACACAATACTAATACAATACAAGAGGCTCTTGCAGTGCCTTCCTTGATTTAGGCAGTAATACCAAATCAGCCATCCTGCAAGGGGCAGGGCTGTCTCAAAAATATACACCCCTGCACTGAGAGTCTGGGACAAAAAACTATGTGGGTGCTACAGGTTTTCAACTACAAGTACTGTATACGTAACTTACCTTTGTCCTCCTAGCACACTGGGGCTGTTCAGTGGGCACTGGGCATCCAAGCCTTGTGTTTCTCCTGACGATGGATCTACATGCTCCTAGGCTTAGAAAAGGCTCTCCTAGCAGCATAGTGCTGAGCCAGCTCTTTTCCCAGCCTCAGTGGGCTTTGTGGTTGTAAACCACAAGGCAGAGACAGGCCTAGAAGGGCCCTTGCAATTCAGACAAAGCTGGAATCAGGTTTCAATAAATGCACTTTTCAAGAGATTGATCTGGATGATCATGAATAAGTGATAGGCCAAATGTAAAGAGCCTTAGCTAATGGATGTAAGATTGGTGGGGAGGGGGAGTCCCTGGCAGCCTAGACCCATATGGTAAGGAATGCAACTTTGCTGTTTTTCTGATGGCAGGCTGAAATGAAGCCATGGGTTGTACCTGATCAGCAAAACCAGGACCAGTTGCTGGAAGGGAGGGGCAGCCCAGGAGGTCACAGGTAAGAGACAGAAGCAACAGCTCAGCTGGCAGCAGCCAACATGGGGTAGATGGGAAGAGGGACAATACCTGCAACAGCAGCAGGGATAAGAGAAACAAAAGTCTGCTTCTTGTAAGGCATGAGGAAGACACACTGCAGAGCAAAAGGGACTGGACTGTACCTGTCTGGTCCCACGGTTCCCATACAGCAGCTCACTGAGCTCAGGCAACCCCTGCAAGCCAGCACAGCTCAGAGCTGGGCACAAACTGTAGCCATGGGTCCTGCTGCTCCAGAGCTGCAGCCCTGGCTGAGCCCATGACTCATTCTAGTTCTGCCAATTAGCAGCCCCATTCCTCACTAATTAAGGAGCAGAGCCCTCAGTCTGCCAGCAGCTTTGCAGAATAGCAGTATCAGGAAAAGGTTTGTGCATTTTAAATAATCTAAGAGCAGTTTGTCACTTCTGGTCACTGATGTATGTGCACCGCCTCCCACTCCCCTTTTGCCTCCCCCTCCCATCTGTTCTGTTCCTATCTCCTCCCCCAGTTTGGCTGCTGCATAGCTTCTCACTCTCCAGAACATCTCCAACTTCAAATATCTCCCAGGAAATGCCTGGTCCGTGGAGGTAATTCTTAATCTTCTCAAAGAAGCAACTACACACCACAGGAGCCACACAAACTGCTTGTCATGGGAATGGAGGGAACGAGCCCCTTTTGTTCACATACTTTAGAGCTGCCCTTTGCCATGAGCAAAAGGTGTACAGAAAATGGGCAGGTGTGAATCCTTATGGACTTCACTGTACACTCTCTCCAAGCTCAGTTTAAGATTAATTGTCCTGCAATTCCACCATGGGCAGTGGAGTCACTCTCCTTCTCAGGAGAAGTAACAGTCCTAAAGAGTTTGCAGACACCTGAGAAATTCTCACCAGTCTTGAAAATGAATACTGAATTTCATTATGTTCATAAAAGCGAGCACCACTGCCATGCCTTCATTACAAGCTCTTCCCTGCCTAAAACTTTAATTAGGAACTGAATTAAAACGAGTAGTTCCCTAAGCACATTAGTCACATGGGTATCTACAGATGTGTATTCCCTGTCACATCACAGCAGCACTGGCTTTCCTACATCTCTTCTGTAGCCCTGAAAGAAAGGAGGTAACATGGCATGTGCTAAAGCCCAGCCTGGCCCAAGCAACACTTTCCCTGACCAGCCTGCAGCTCCAAACTGAGCAAGTAAAAGGTATTCCTGCCTGCTCTCAATCTGGGCAGTGCTTCTCAAAAAGCTTCTCCCTCTTGCCACCAAATATACAGGGAGGCAGCTTCCTTGCAGTTCCCTCCCTCTCTCAAATTCAGCCAATGGCTTCAATGGTGAGGCTGGGTTGATGGACTTCTGTGGGAGTCTTTCTGGTCCACAGAACAGAGCTCAGGGCCGCAGGAAGCCACAAGGATACAGCAGCCTGTCACTGAGCAGCCACAGTGCCACATGGTTTGTAAAAAATCTTAGACAAGAGCCCTGAAACTGTATTTCTTCTGCAATGTTTATTATGCATAATTTGGGATTATGTCCAATACCTTTCTGCATCTTGCCACATCCCTTGACTTCAATAATTCCTTGCCTTGTGGAGTTATAGCCCCTACTCACACATTATACAGAAACATACACTTTTAAACTAGTCTCATCACTGTGAAGCAGAAAATCCCTTTTTCTTGCAGTCAGAGGTAGAGGCACAGAGGAATTCAATTCACCTTCTCTGTCTCATCCATTATTTTCTGCTCTTTTGCCATGTCTCCTCCTATTACTAATAAAGTAATCTCAGGTTTTTTAAATTCTTCATGTGAGACATTTTCCTGGTGTTTGCTCGTCCTCAGTGTCCTTCCTTCAAACAGCACACAGAAAGCAAGTGGTGCCTCTGAGCTGGGATGCACTGTCAGTCAATCAGAAAAAAGAGTGGAAGTAGGGAAAAATAGGGAAAACAACCATTGTAAAAAATAAGCAGGGAGACAGGAAAGAGAGAAAAGTCTATTTCACTCTTTTCTAAAATTACGGGGTACAAAGACTTGTGCTAGTGGCAGCATCCTACTACTGAGTTATAGAATCACAGAATATGCTGATTTGGAGGGGACCCACAAAGATTATCAAGTCCAACTCCTGGCCCTGTACAGGACCATCCCCAAGAGTCACACCATGTGCTCATGGATATTGTCCAAACACTTCCTGAACTCTGGCAGGCTTGGTGGTGTGATGATGGAGACACGCAGAAATTTTAACAAACATCCCTGGAAAGCACTATCTTGCATCATATTGAGATGATGAAATGCTTTCAGTAAATGGAAAGGACATAAAACATTTTAAAAATCAACAGGTCCAAGAGTTCCCAGAGATCTTTCCAATAAAGTTTCTCAACAGCTGATACTAATTTTTTTTATAAGTCTGGTAATGCTGAGGAAATTCCAAGAGATTGAAAGAGTCAGAATCTAAATGGGAGTGAAAGCAGGATTATCCCTAGTAACTATGAGTTGCTTAGTCTGACAACCCCAGGGAAAATACAGAAGTTTTGCTGTCATCTTTGTTTCATCTTAAGGATACTCTGGCTTTAACTGTTGTCCAGTGCCAGTTAACATGTAGAAAAAAGCCTGGTCAAAAAGGCTTCCTCTTCCATAGCATCCAAGCATATGAGATAAATAGGACTGTGACTGACTCTCACAGTGTTGCCCACATAGAACACAGTATTTCAGTAAAAGTCAGCTCTTAAGGACCAAACAGCAGCAAAGGGATGTCAAAAAACTGTTGATACGAATGGGGAAAATCACAACTAACTGAGGGAGTTTCCAACAAATGTCTGCAGTGACAGGGTCAGTACTATTTTGTATTCTCATCAAGGATCTAAAACCTAAAGTAGTACTGACAGTACTAGCAGATGCCAACATCTGGTAGATAAGTAAGTACCCACAAGGATGTGACCATCAGAGCAGTGTGGATTCCACAGCCCCCTGTCAGAACAAAACAGGATTAAAGCACAGCCAGACCGAGAGGTCATCATCAGGAGAGAAGGAATGCAAGGAGTACTTCAAACAGGGGAATGTCTTCTGGAAAGTCACAGACTCAAAGGGGATTGAGAATTGCTGAGCAGAAACTCCCAGGACATTTGGTTGCAACAAGAGCTGATGCATGTCTGAGATGTATGAACAGGAGTAAGGAAGTTTACTGCTTACTTATGCTTTGAGGTGTGAGAAAGAAGCCTTCCAGAGACAACATAAAAGGCTTAGTCATTTTTGCTATTCAGAAAGATCCCTTGTAGTGCAAAAGTATTTGTGAAGATGTTAATGTCATTATGTAGATTTGCCAGAGCTAGGGCTGACCTATCTAGCCCAGACAGTGATAGTGGGGAGATGAGAGCAGCCTGTGGCCCAGCATGGGCTGCAAATCTCATCTCTGCCCCTGCATCCTCAACTCACTCAACCCTGCTGAGAGGCTGACAGTAGCACTGAGACCCTCTCTGCTACCTGCTGGCTCACCTTTACCAGCAACCCAGAGACAACCTGGTGCCAGAAAATAATTTTTTGCAGACAGAGAAGTTATTTGGGACAAAGCGACTCTCATGAAGCAGAAGAAAAGTAGGACCTGAAAACGGATGGATCTGCCAGACACTTTAGAAATGAGGCAGGATTTATTTTAAAACAAGGTTGTGTAACCACTTGAAGAAACTGCAAAAAGCAGGGGATCCTCCAGAAATAAGAAGCCCTTTTAGAAAATGTGGTTCAGCCAAATCTTCATCATTGGCTCAAGATGCAAATAACAGGAATAAACCGCACTAATACACCCCCCTCCTCCCAACCCTAAATTCTACCTTCTCATCAAACACACTGATAACTGGATCTGTGAGAGGCCGCACCACCAGTCCCAATGCTGTGATAATTACTGCACTTGTATGACAGGACCTCTCAGTCCCCTGGGCACTGTGCCAAGTGATGCATAACAGGCCCTCCATAGGTGTTTTTCCTGAGACTTGGCTCTACAGCACTGCTGAACTGTGAGTGATCTTACATGAAAATGAGGAGGCAGAACTGCAGAGTTTAGGGTAACTGAAAGATAAACAGGAAATCCAGACTCTCACAAGATTCAGTCTTAATAATCACATTTAGGTAGTTGGCATATTCTCCTTAAAGCAAAATGGGAAAAAGAAATTGCAAAACATTTGTGATCATGATGTTAAATGTAAGTGCGGCAAGAAGTGAAACCAGAGCAGAACAAGGTGGTTTCGGAGGCCACAATGGAGCAGCTGCAGGCTGGCCCAGGGCAACCTGGCTTCCCTTCATGTGGGGGCTCTCATTGAGAGCCCGTGCCAGCCCACCCTGTTGCTGCTGATGGGATCTGACAAGGTCGCAGCTCACGCAGCCTGGCTCCAGATGAATGCCCTAAGGAGGGAGCTAGCAGGGCTCCCTCTCTTCCGCCAGACACTTCTTCATGTCACCTTTGGCACAAGAGCTTTCTTCCTTGCAATTGCTGCTCCAAAACAGGGCAGTCAAACCCTTTTGTCCTGTATCTGCCTCTTTATCACTCTGAATGGCTTAGTGGAGACACAGCTTGGATGGAGGATTCCACATGTAGGAGTATCCATGCTACATTAACTGCATGGATATATCTTCAAGAACAGTGGTACTTCTCTTGAGATGCATTACACAGGCTAATTGAACAGAGAGAGGTTGCTCTGTTTGGTATTGACACAGAAAGCATTACATACACAAGATGGATGTAACAGTCAGCACTTCTCTGTCTCTTCTTAATCCCTACAGGTCCTCTTTCTGAGAGATCACAATACTCTCTCAGTAGATTGAGAGGAGGTTGTCAGGGGAAGCTGGAAAAGCACATGTCCCTGAGAGGTGTAGAGAGGCTTGGCCAGAAACTTCCTTCAAAGAGCAGCCTCACTGCTAAAGAAGACAATGTTCTACTACCTTTTCTTTCAAAGCTGGCATTTTCCTAAGACAATGGTTGTTAACACATGGGCATTCAGCTTACTGTTATCTGTAAAGACAGCACATCATTCATGGTCAGCATCATCCACATCAGCTGAACCATTTCCCTCATCTCAGACAAAAGTCTCTGGATAGATTCTCCTGGACATCTGGCCATGTTCCTCTCTCACAGGAACTCCTCCCAACTGCAGGGAGTATGGGAAGGGCAAACCAAGCTATTCAGAAACCTAATGCAGCCATGTACAAACCCTTCCCACCCAGCATAACCTGGGCTCCCTGGGGACACGGGTCTCTGGATGATTCATCCAAGCAGCTTCAACAGAGAGCTTCAAATCTGGTGAGAATTGTACATGCAACCAAAAACCAGACCAGTCCTGTACCTGCTGCACCCATGAACCAGGCAGGCTTCACACTGCAAAGGTGCATTCACAGTAAAGAACTTTCAGTTGTTCTCCTTACCCATGTTCCCTGCCTGCAAATGTTCACACACGTGACTTTACGCTGGGACCAAGAAGACATTAGATGCCCAAAGCAGAGCAAATTCAGTTGAGTGTCCTGTGGCCAGTAAAGGGCCACACTGTAGACTCTCTGACGGCTTTGTGAAGTAGTCAGGCACTTTCCACTTGCATCAAGTAGTCAGCAGTCAGGGCAAAGCTGCCATAGCAAAAGAAACTTAGCAGAGGTAGTTTCTCCCCACCTCAATTTGGGGCCAAGAAAGCAGCTCAGGTGCATGCCTGATAGCAATTCCAGCAGCCTTAGTACTCCTTCACAGCCTTGACTCTGAGGTTCCTTCATGGTCTGCATGTATCCCTGGGAGAGACAGATCCTCACCCTGTCTCCAAGACAGATATCCCAGGCCACAAAGAAGAGAAGGGCTGTGGCCAGGGAAAGATGGGAAATAATAAAAGACCATGACAGCTGTAGAGAAGACAATTCCAATCACCACAGCCATGCAGGACATGAACACAGAATTACCCCGCCTTTCTCTCCCCATGTCAGAAAGCTTAAGAACTTCAGGGGATTTATTTTACAACACAGATGAAAAGCTTTGGATTTCACCACAAGAGCAAAGAGGAAAACTGTTTAACGCTTAAAATGCCAGCATTTCTAGGCCAGTGACACTTGAAAAGGAGAACAGCATCTGTAATTCCGCTGGATGCTGCTCCTCAGTGCAGACGGACTATGGGACTGTGCTAACTGGTCGCTCCAAGTGGAGTGCAGAAGGACAGGATGGGAGAAGTGTCTCCTTTAACCCTGTCCATGACATTCCTGCTCCTTACGGGGGAATTTGAGAGCGAGTCACATCCTCTGTGTCAACCCCACATCCTGCCCACACTCCAGACACACAGGGAAACCGTCATCTGTCACCATGGCACAGCCCTGGCCTCCAGGGCCCCTCCTCCCTGCCTGGGCACAGGACTCCCTGCAGCAGCCAAGCAAGGAGATGGCAGAGCACACACACACAGGGCTCCTCCACTCACACCCGGCTGGAGCAAAGTCATCATCTGTCACATCTCTGAGCCACACTGCACAGCAGACCTCCGATGGCAGAGGCACACACACATCTCTGTGCTGTACCACTCGCTGAGGATGAAGGTTTTCTAATCTGGCCCACTTGGGACACTGCAGAAGAGCAGCAGCAGCACACTGTCCCTGGGGTCTGCAAGCAGAGGAGGGCACAGCACATGGGAAATCCTTCCACAGCTTCAAGCTGGCACAACTGGTCAGAACTATTCCTCCCTTGGCAGAAACAGGATGACAAGTAGGTTGAACCCTTCACAAAGCTATTTTGATCTCCAGCATGGCAAAGGGGGAACTAGGGGAGCTGTGAAGATCCATGGCACCCCCACCTAACCCCAGATACCGATCACATAGCTGAGTGTGATAATCTAAATGCTGCAAGCACAGCATGGGAGCCTGCTAAGGCAAGACCAACTGGGGTTTAAGCTATTCAGTGTCAGACATGACATGCATCCCCTGGGACAAGCTCATCTGCTGCTGCTGCAGAAAGAAGTGAAGCAACTCCCTTCTACTCAGGCTTTCCCTCCCACCAAGAACCCCCCATGGAGAAGGAGGAAGAGTGGCCTGGGTGCAGCAAATGCCAAACATTCCGGCTCTGGGGAAGCCACATTCCCTCTCTCCCACCCCCACTGCCTTTCCTGCAAAGCTAAGTCTGATACTTTCTTGCTCACCCCAGTTCTCCAGCCTACCTTGCTTCATAAGGACTTAAATCTGTGATTTACAAGAGATGCGTGACTCTAAGAGACCCTGGCTCCAGGACTGCCTCTCAGCCCTTCCCTGGAAACCCCTGTTTCTTCAGGTAATGGCAGAATCATGCCTGGACAGGTAGAGCTGGACAAAGCAGGCAATTCTCTGATGGGTGCTACTTTGCTTGAGATGTGCACCTCTGGGTATCCCCTTTCCACCCTCCCATTCCCATCAGTTCCTTCAGGCTCTTCAGTGGCTACTCCTGTTGCAAGAGGCCAGGAGGTTCCTCCTGACAGAGAAGTGGGCATAAAGGCTCTGGTGAAATGGCCCTTTGGGGAACCCTGGCCTTCATTTGATTAGATGCAGATGGCCCAGACTTCCAGGAGCAGCAGGTTAATCAGTTAATGGCTGAAGGATGCTGGGCGATGCGCTGCCGCATGCTGCGGGGCAGCCCCAGCCGCACAGCCCGGGGGCAGCCACTCCTTCCTCTCTGGGGCCAGATCTGGGAAAACATCTGTTCTGATAAAGAAAGTGCTTCGCCAGGGAGGGGGCAGGCCCCAGCCCATCAGCTGCTCCAGCCCAGCGACCACGGGCTGCTCCGGAGCGCTGCTAGCTCCCCCTCCGCACCCACGACTCGCAAGGCCAGACACTGGGGTTAATGGCCTGGAAACCATCTGGGAGCTGGAGGGGGGCAGATGTGTCATGCCCCAAACACGAGGCTTTCAGACCTCAGCCGCAGACCTCGAGAAGGCCCCGTCACCCCATAGTGCCTGCCGTACCCGCTGCCAATGCCACGGGCACACACTGTCACCCACGGGTCCAGAAAGGGCTGACTCGGCTTTGCACCCACCTGCCCCTCACAACCAAAGGCATCGCCAGGCCAGGCTGGAAACCTGCGTATGCTCAGGCAAGACAAACGGCACCGAGAATTTCGGGGCGTCTGGGCCGTGCCCGGCCCCGCGCCCTCAGCCCCCCGCTCCCCGTGGCAGCGCAGTGCCCGCACGGCTGGGCGCTCACCCCGGGACGGCACCGCGGCCAGCCGGGACCGGAGCCCGCAGCTAACAGGTACCGCTCGGCCCCGGGCAGCCGCTCTGTCCGGGCGTGACGGTGACTGGCCAGCGGCACCGAGGGGCCGGGGAGTCCCGCCGCACGCTGCTCGGCGGCCCGGTGCCCCGGGGGCCAGCCGCTCTGTGGCACGCACACGCAGGCAGGAGCAGGCTCCGGACCCTGAAGTCGTTCCAGAGGATTAAGGAGCCGGCTCTGGGCAGCCATGACTATCATGCGACAAACCCTCTCCTCCCGCAAGCAGCCCTGGGTCGGCGTTGCCGGCACCGCACATCGGTCGGGCTCCGGCTCCCGCAGCCCCTTCAAGCCCTCGCACGGGTTGCGCGGAGCCGCGCCGGGCTGGGGAGAGCCCGGGGTCAAAACCCTCCGCATCCCATCGCTCCAGAGAAAGTGCAACCGGGATCGCCTCGGCGAGGGGGCAGCGGGGGCGCGGCCCGCGGGGAGCGCAGCGTCTCACGGCCCCGGGGGCGCTCCCGGCCCGGGGCACGGCACCCGATGCCCGTCTCGCCCGACACCCAATCCTGCCGGCCCCCGCCTCTCCCAGCCCCGAGCAGGGGCGAGCCCCGCTGCCGTGCCCGTCCCGCCGCTGCCCACCTGGCGCAGAGAGGCGTCCATCGGCGGAGCCGCCCACGGAAGCGCTGCCGCCGGCTCTCAGCGCCGCATCGCCGCGGCCGGGCGAGCACGGCTTGCCGGCCCCGCGCCGCGCTGGCTCCGCCTCGCCGGCCCCGGGCAGCGGGGAGCGGCCGGGCCGCCCGCTCCGCTCCGCCCCGCTCCGCCCGCCCCGGGGCGCGGGGAGTGCGGCTGCTGCGGCAGCGGAGGGGCCGTGCCGCTGCCGGAGCGCTCAGGAGCGGGATGAGACTGGCGAGGAAGAGGCGCGCATCTCGAGAGGAGGATGCTGAGAAGGGTTGGGGTGGGGGAGGCCCGAGCGGCCGGTGCCACCCACGGACACGCGGCGGGGACCGGGGACCACTGCTGTACACGGCTACAGGAGCCACGTGCGGACCTTTGCAAGGGCAATTGATGTCATCCAGAATAGCGAACATTTCGCGTTTGGGGTTCCTTCAGCAGACCATCATAGCATGATGCAGTGAGAGAGACCGTTAACAGGAATCCTGATAGAGCTTCAAAATTATGTCTCTGAGATCTGAAACAGGTGGCAAAGAGCAATGCTCTGGGCTAAGTTTCCCCGGATCATAGTTCAAAAATAGACCTCGATCACAGCTCGAAGTGTGGCCAGATCATAGTTCACAAGTGCTCTGTGAAAGTATTTCTTTCCATCATAAATTATTTCTTTATTCTGAAAGAAAGGAAATCTAATGGAGAGGTGTGGGGGAAGAGTTTTTTTTAATTTATTATTATTATTTTGGTCCATAATGGGAGGGGTTTTAACTACTTAAAACACAAAGAGAGTTCTGAGGTAGATGGCAGTATCAGACACCCGCCTCTGGGCAGAGTCACACTGAGGCCACTGTCTAACCTGTGATGACCACCCCACCACTCTTCCTCCTTCACTGTCTGGGCTTTTTGATAGTTTCCTGATATATGAGTCACCGTCAACGTGTCCTTCCATTTTGATAGCAAGTTATTGAGAGCTATCCTGAGCGTGACTATCCAGGCTCTTCTGTACTTGTGCTGGATTAGTTTAATCTATACTGCTTTTCCTGTCTTATGAAAACATCATGCAAGACAGCGCCAGAAGCCTAACTGCAGTTCTTATCTCACATCTAATACTTTTATCCATAAGGCTGTGTCAGAGAAGGGGATTAGATCTACTCACAGTGTCCTTGACAGTCCTCCTTACAGCCACATATTTATTGCCAGGCTGTCTCTGCCACAGCCAGCTTTTTCCTCAGGTGAACAGGGGATTCCTGCTGATGCTGTTTCTGCAGACAATTTTGGCTGTTAAGCTTCTCAGTTCTGGCTGGTCACCAGGGGGCCGTGGAGCTCCTCACGACCACAGGAGAGTTGAGGAGCACACTTCTTTCTCCTGTATCTGCCTGCCTTCAGAAGTCTCCACCACCAGACATCCCCTTCCAGACTTCTCTGGAGAACCTTTGGCCATGGTTCCTGTCATCCAGGGTAGAAGGGATGGATACAACCCTTCAAGATGGATACAAAACCTTCAAGAGGGCAAGGTTTTTAGTATTAACACTATTGTTGACTGACACTTTCCAAGAGGGAAATAGAAGGTGGCTTAACCCAGTCCTTCAAACCAAGTAACTTCCCAGCTCTTCAGTTAATAAACATTGGATTCCCCAAATGGAGCATCAGTTATTTATGCTGTAAGCCCTGTACTCTATCAACCCAGTAGAAAAAGTGGCAAGAATTTTGACAGGAAACTTATACCTGAAATTTGTTCCTTTCTGCCACAGGATTAAAGCACTAGTCCTGCATTTGTACAACCCACTTGGAAACCACAATATCTGAACTGTTTCCTAGCTGGCTTTAGGTGCTGCTTCTGGGAAGGGGTGGCTGTGACCACCTGGTTTTTCACAGAGATTTGATAAGCAGGTGATTGCTGACTCCCTGTCACATGAGCCCCACTATGCAGGAAAAGCCCGGGACTTCTCTGCAGCCCTGCTTCTCCCCCCCAGCATGCCTCCTTCCCCAAACCTGGCACAGTAGTGCCGACTGTGTTTGGCAGCAATGTCAGCAACCCAATGAGCTCCCAACCCTCCTCTCAGCCCAGCTGCAGACAGCACAAGAACCAGGATGCCATGGCTGTTCTGCTCTGCTTGTCATCAGGATGCTGGGCTCTGGGAGAGAACAGCCAGGGAAGGCAGGTGCTGGTGGCTCTGAGCAGTGAGCTATCCCTGCATCCATGAAAGGAGCAGCTCTCTGGTGCTGCAGGCAGCAGGGCCCCCGCACCCAGCCATGGCAGCAGCAGACAGTGAGTCAGCTTCCTGCTGGGCTTTCCACACCAAGGGAAGGTCGGCAGAGGACTGGCAGGAACAAGCTGAGGCAGGAATTCCTCCTGGACTCCAGACAATATCTTAATTTCCTCTTCTGCCACGGGTCTGGCACACTGCTGGGAGGCAGGCGGGCCAGCATGCCCCGCTGTGGGTAGGAAGCATCTGACAGACTTGCTCTCCCATCGCCTGCCAGGGGACGAGCTGTGACACCTTGGCTGCAGGTCCCACTTCCTCAATGGCTCATCTGAACTGTGCTCATAGGGTGGAGGACTGATTTCCTCCACTGTCATCCCTGGGATTATCTCATTTGGGAGAGTCGGCAGCAGAGGCAGGATTACCTTGGACCTGACAAAGGCACAGAGAAGCACAGATGCAGGAGGGCACCTGTGCTCTGCTATGCACTGCCACCATCACAGCCCCCACTGCAAGGCCCTGCTGCTTCACTGAGGCAACCAAACCTCCCTTGCCCAAAGCACAGGACAGCCAGGAATGTGTTCACCACAGATGGAGTACTGAGAACAGCAGCCCAAAATCAAGCATGCCAGACCATGGTAGACCACCAGATGCCAAGGCACTCTCCTAACACAGGCTGCATGTGTGCAAGAGGAAGGGGACACACAGAACATGCAGTAGGGTGCAAACTGATCCCAGAGTTCTGGCCCTTGCCTTGTTCTAGTTTCACAATTCCTTGAAATCAGCTTATAAATCAACACTTGAAAAGGGCAGGTCCTCCCTTCTCCCATTCCTACTGCAGGTAGCCCAGCCACACCTCAGACTTGGTCAGTCTGACCAGGGCAGCTCAGGGTTGGACTGCTTGAACTCAGAGGTTCTGTGGAACTCTCCTCCAGCCTCATCCCCTGTAAAGTGATGGTGGTGATGATCAAAGCTCTGTCGAAGCTCTTCCTGCCCGGGGCTGCTCTGAGGCTCTATGACAGGGATTAGCTGAAGCTCCTTGGGGACAGGATCATGTTAGTACCAGATGTGTCCCTGTTCCAGAGGAATGTGATTAAGGATGTCTGGAGAGGCTTTCACAGGGTCACACCAAGCACTGTGGCACCTGCTCCCCCAGAGAGCAGGAGCGTGAGGGGGAGTTCTCCTTAGGGAGGGCGCTGGGGGCTGGAGGGGGTTTATTTGTCCTGGGCACCCTGCTGGCTCCTGTGTCCACTTCAGAGCAGTGAGCCGGTCTCACTGCAATGCACAGTGCTGCCTCTGCACACTACAGAGCTCAGGCCAAGGGCAGCTACACCCTTGCTTAGTCTGATGGCAGTGGGAAAAGCTTCTTAACCCATCCAGGCACAGGAATGCCCTCCAGGGCTGCCCTTTCTCTATAGGTCAGGAAAACAGGATGTTGTCTTCATTTTCAGCCTGAGCACAAAAGCAGATCACTGGAGCAGATGGGCCCAGAAGGCGGATGCTGGGCACATCCACCCCACTGTGACCATGTGCCACCCCTTGGCCTTTGAAGCACCCTTCTGAGCTGCATCACTGGGGCCAGCACAGCATAGGTGGGACTTTCTACCAGCCCCATCTGCACTTGGCTGTGCTGATGAACCAAACCCATAATCAGGTATCTCCAGCTTTCTCTGCAGATAACGGTCCTGGTCTTGTTCCTTTAGCCCAACCCTTCCTTCCTTTCCCTTCTACATTCCAAGCCACACAGCCATCTCCTGGCAGTGACAAGCTGAGGTTCCCTACCACTGCTCCCTTTGTGCTGCTGTCAGTTTGCTTGAGGCCATAACATCTCTGTGTGTGGCTTTTACACCTTGGCCATGAGAAATGCAGTCTGGTGATGAGACTTCTGAATGAGGGAGCTGAACTGCACCAGGCTATAATTACAGTAGGAGCATGTGGGGAGAGGCCAGCTGAGTGCATCCACCTCATTTCCTCTCCTATTAAGTCTGCCCTGCTTTTGTTTGACCCAGACCAAACCTTGCTATTAATGGCGCAATGCTGTGGAGGTCACAGATGATTCTGCTACAAGCAGCTTTGTGGATTCTGCTCGACTAAATGCATAAGCAGGGCTTTGCTTGCAGATACCATTACTATGTGATTCATGCTGGAGAAAGTATGTCAGGCAGCTGTAGTGTAGGCAATTCCCAGACTGGGCTGTTTTGCCAGGGGAGCTCTTTGTCTCCTTCACAACCAGAAACCCAGGCGAGCAAGCAAGGAGGTTAAATGGTGTAATATCACTACCCCTGGCTGTGGCTGAATTCTGCTGATGGGTGCTGGTAGCCTGAGCCATTCATGTTTCCTCGTCCTGATCTTGCCTGCACAGTTTCAGCTTGCAAAATCATTTTTGTGCTGAAGGAGAGAGCTCTTCTCGCTGTGCACCTGCAGCCAAACTGATGCCAATCCCTGCCCTGTTTTGTAGTGCTTGTCCCTCATGAGTCCCCGGAGGCAACCTGAAATGCTGTGCTCCTGGACTAGCGAAAGAAAAAAGCAGGCGAGGCTGTGCTAACACCTCCAGGGCTGAAAAGTGAGTGCAGCCTGAGCTCAGAGCAGCAGTAGCTGGCTGCAGCATCTGGCCATCTGTCTGTGTTGAGGAACACAGCCTGGCACAGCAGGAGGCAGCCGCTCCCCAGCCCCTCCCAGCACCAGTGAGGTTGCTGTACTCCGTGTGCCGGAGGGAGGGGACATTCTCCAGGGACACTGGGCTGATGGCTGAAGGATATAATCAACCTGGGCTCCTGCAGCAGAAATCACAAAGTCCCCCCTTCTCTGCAGAAATCATGCTCAATGATTTTTTTTCTGCTCAATGACAAGATCACACCTGGCAGCCCAGAAGGTCACAGAACAAAGTGGCAGGAGAGATGGGGGATGTTGTGCAGCAGTGATGCTCAGCACTTCTCCTTTTTCTGACTCCTGCATGGCCCCCTGTGAGCCACGCAGGACACTCACGAGTACCAACCCACGTCCCTGCTGTTCCCTGCAGGGAAGAAGCTTCGGCAGTCACCTTTCAGAGCTCAGGCCGAGCCTTTCCTGTCCACACCTCACAGCAGCATTGCCTTCTCTCTGCATGGGGGCTCATGAGAGCCATCTCTGCAGAGCAAGACACAGCAGCTTGTGACCAGGTGCATCCCAGCCAAAAGTATGCACCTTCACAGGGGAACCTTGCACAGGCACAGAAGAGCTGTCCCAGAAGTGCCTCAATCACTTCTGCAAAGAGTCCCTTTGGAGACCAGCCCCAGCACAGCCACCTTGAAGAGCCAGAGGGCTAGAAAGCCTTGAGGGGGCAATGCACTGGAAGGGATGGGGCAGAGGCACAGGGCAGCAGCCAGGAACCAAACCTCCCAGGGCATAGGAGTGAAGGCCAGACAAATTACAGGAGTACTCCAATACTCACCTGTATTGAAGGAACATGCTATCCAAGCCTGTGCCCAGGATTCAGACATCCCTGGTAGAAAAATATCTTTTGCTAAGAGCTGTGTGAGGGAGAAGAGCTGGACGGAGCTTCATCTCTGCCCTGTAGTTCTGTGGCAATGTCTGTGGGCCTGGCAGCTGGCTCTGGGAAAGGCTGGCTGCAGCACAAGGGACACGTCCAAACCTGCTGTTCCCATGGGGAGGAAGGTTTGCGTCCACGCCTGAGCAGGGCAGGTTCTTCCCCTGGCGGTCAGCAGGGCCCTGCTCAGCCCTTTCTTCTCTCCCTGGTGCTTCTCCTGGGGCTGGTGAGTCCTTTCTTCTGAGTGACATGAAGGGGAGGTGGATGGAGGGTGGGAGACAGAGAGCATTGGGCTGGGGCCATGGCAGGGATGTGCAAGGTCACCAGTGTTCAGCAGTACGTGCTGAGGGTGGTCCTCAGCATCTGCAACAGAAAGCAGGATCCCAGCACCCTGAGCTGGTGCTGCTCTTGGGCTTCACACACAACCATTGTCTCCCTCAGCATCAGCTCTGCTCTCCCCAAAATGGTGCAATTCACATCTGAACAAACCCACTTGTATTGGGGATTGAAAACTGGAGCCACTCTCACTCCTGCCAATGTGAAGAATGCACTGTGGTGTTGCCTCTTGCCATTGTTACCTATCCCACACCCCCCAAACCTCTTCTCATGGGGAAAAGGAAAAAAGGGTTTTCACAATTTACTTTAATGCAATTTGAGCATCTGAAAAGAAGACACAAAAACCCCTGCGAGGACTTTCAGATACACAGGGGAAAGGGGAAACTTTGCCACTGGCTCTTGTTCACAGTTGTAGAAATGGTTTTAGCTAGCAAATAACTTCCTAGCCATACGGCCATGTGAATGGGTGCCAGTGGTATCTGACAACAGAGGTGTGCCAGCCCCTCCTGGCTGCAGAGAACAAAAATAACTGGAGAAGATAACTTGAGTGTACTTGAAAGCAGGTGGCAGAAACAGAAACCCAAACAGTTTGCTTAAACAATACAGTTGTTTAAAATATAAGGTTGATCATTTTGGGAATGGACCTTCTATTTTTAAGTGTCTGGACAGGCTTCCTTTTGTAAAGATAAGCCTCTTCTCATATAACAAAGACGGAGAAACGTCTGGTAGGAGTGCAGTCCTGGTCTGGCATAAGTGAGTCCCCTATCAGGGAGCAAGTGAACACTTGCCCTATCCCAAAGCATCCCCCTAGAGAACTGGGGGCCTGAAGACAGCCCCAGCACAGGAGCATCCCCTGAATCTGCAGGCAGCCTCTCAGCTACTCCTCCTGCACTGCAGCAGTATTTTGTGACCCAGCAGGCTCCTGGTGTGCCAGCATCCAGCAGCCTCTCCCTCTTCCCCTGGTCTGACTAAAGTGGGGGTACCCCAAGGAGTGCACCCCTTGTAGCCCTTTTACTCCTCCTGTCTCAGCCCATCCCTGTTGCCCCCCTGTCCATCCACTGTCTCTCCTTTGGCAGAGCAGCCAAGACTGACTCCTCCAAGCTGGACAGATGTCCCACTCTTTGAGCAGCACACCAGCCTTTGGTAGAACTGACTGCTGAGTCTGCATGTGTGACCCAAACCAGAGCCCCTACAGCAATCCTGCCTACATTGCATCCTGGTGCAGTGTGTTTTCCAGCACATCCAGGGCCAAGGACCATGTGGATGAGCTGTGACCCTGGTTGACTCTTCTCCATCACTGTGGCCACCCATGGAGGCCCTCTACTCTGCCCTCAAAGATCAGCACCTTTGTGAGGCACATGCAGCAGTGCCAGGAGGGCTTTGACCTGCACAGCCTGTACCACGTGCTGCTGCTGCTGCTGCCATGGAGCCGCTCGGGGCAGGTGGAGAGCTGGCAGCACCTGCAGAGGCTTGCCCACTGCCAGCCTGGCTCAGCCAGCCCTGACATGGCCAACAGCTACATGGACTGTGCTACCTGCAGCACCTGAGCACACTGAAGGAGAGGTTTGATGCCAGGATGGTGGTTCCTTTCTGTGAGAACTTACACAAGCACGAGGAGCCCGCTGCCTGCCCTATGCAGCGGTCCCCCACCTGGCGGCACAGCTCTTTGCCCACCGGCGTAACTGGGAGCTGCTGCTGCGGGGGGGGACCCTCAGCCAGAGGGTCTTCAGTCCCCAGAGCTTGCATGGCTTTGCTGATGTGGGGCCCTTTGTGAAGGTCTTGAGGCTGGTCCCTGATGTGTTTCACCAGAGCTTGGCCACAGCAGATCTCGCCCAGAAGTGGGTTTCTCTTCACTGCAACAGGTACAGCCGCTCCCTGCCACCATCAGCATCACAGTCACCATCAGCATCACAGTCACCATCACTGCCACTGCAGCCACCAGCATCGAGCAGAGCAGGGTTGGCTCCTGGCACTGGACACCCTGCTCTGTGCAGCAAGGCCCCCCAGCAGCCCAACTCTCCCCTGGGCTTTCCCAACCCCATGATGCCACTGCAGCCTCCAGGCACAGGCAGCAGAGCTGGGCTGCTGTGAGCCCAGCTGCAGGAGAGCCAGGAGGAGCTGCTGGCCCTGCTGCACTGCAGGGAGTGGGTGGCCACCCTTCATGCCCAGGCCCGTTGCATTTCCCAGTGCATCCACCTCCTGTGCCTGCAGCAGCAGGGTGAGGGGCCAGGGCTGGCCCAGCCCTGGCAGAGATCAGGCATGAGGGGGCTGGCCAGCGTGGAGCTGCCCTGGCCAAGGAGCGGCAGGGGAGCCTAGAGCTAGAGGAGTACCAGCACAGCATCCTGGAGGCTGACTGGCTGCTGGAGCTGGAGGTCAGGCCCATCCTCGTCCGGAGGATTGATGTGGTAAGGGACACACATCACCCTGCTTGTGCTCCCTGGTCTGTATACCAGGGTGTGTGGGGGCACTGCTGCAGTCCGGGGTGCTGCACAGGAAGGGCTGGACATCCAGCTAGAGATGTGAATCTTGTGGGATTCATAGGTATGGGGACAGCCATAATCTCTCCAGTCCAAACCAATGGCCTGCTGGTTTAGACATTCAGATGTGAGGAAGGAGAGCTGAGAAGTGGGGAATGGGAGTGTTCCCTAATATGGCAAAGCAGCCTGTGGGTCATAGATACTCCCATCCAGCCCAACTGAATGCTCAGGAGATAGGCACCCACACTGCTTCCACTCCTGCAGGTTCTGCAGTGCTGCCAGGTCCTGGAGAGGGTGCTGCAAGGCCAGGCACTATCTGCCCCGCAACACACCCGGCTCAGAAATAGGATGGCCACCACCTGTGTACCTTGGCAGGCTCAGCCCTCTGCTTCAGCAGCCAGCCCCTGGAGAAGCCAGTGGGTGACCATGGACAATGGGACTTCCAGCTACTCCCAGCAGCTGCACCCTGGAGAGTAAGACTGGAGAACACCCAACCAATCACCACGGGCTGCAGGCAGCTAGCAGCTCACAGGGACCTGGCTCAGTTCTTGCCTGGGAAGAAAGCATGGAAAGAACATGTTTAATGAGATGTTTCTTCTGTGCTCAGCCCATGGGCCTGCCATTTGGCATGTGGCTACAGACTGCACAAGGAGACTGGGCACCAAGTGCTGCTGAGCGCACAGACACAAGCATGCACATCTGTATGAATGCAAGCAGGCAGGAGAATGTGTTTCTGACGAAACATGGGGCTCAGCCTCCTGTTTCCAGCAGCCAGTGGGAAGGCTGAGTCCACAGTAACCAGTCTGCTTGATGATGGCCCACCTCCATGCTGGTAGTGGATAACACAGTGACAGTCCTTGCTCCAGCTGGAGCTTGCTACCTTGCTGGCTGTGGTAGGTAAAGAAGTTTTGTCCTGGGGAATTTCAATCCATTTAATTTATTGCCATTGCCAATAAAGCCTAAAATGTATATCCGGAGGCATGGTTCCTGTGAAGTGTTTATTGGTGTAGCTGTTTCCACTACAGTCAGAGGAGTCACAATGCACAGAAACAACAGGCCTCCTACACTACACAGGGAGGACAGGACACACACGGCCACAGACACACAGAGACGCTCGTCTCTCCGCCCCGGGCCCTGTAGTGGGGCCAGGCTGTGGGCAGGACCTGCTGCAGGGGAGGCTTCTTTCTCTGATGGGATATTTCTGCAGCCTCCCGAGGAAGGCATTGGACCCTCCCAGTAATGAAGCATTCACCATCTCTCTCACAGGAGCCAGGCTGGTAAATGGCAATGGGGGGCAGCATCTTCTCCCAAATCCAGTGGTGAAGTGAGCATCCCAGCTTCCTCTGGAAGGCCAGTCCAGCTCTGACCATCTGGAAGAGGCTGGGCTGCCTTTCCCTTCTGGTACTACCTTTGGAGTTTCCATGGGCAACAAGGGCACCATCAAACAGTTTCTGGGCCAGTTTTGAACAAAGGCTGCCAGCTCAGGGACACCCCAGGGAACAGCTCTGTCAGGTCGAAAGGTGTGATGCACCTGAACATGAGGAAGAACTTTACTGTGCAGTGACAGAGCACTGGAACAGGTTGTCCAGAGAAGTTGCGGAGTCTCCCTCACTGGAGGTATTGCAGAACTGTCTGGATACAATCCTGTGCCATGTGCTCTGGGATGACTCTGCTTGGGCAGGGAGGCTGGACCAGATGGTCCACTGTGGTCTCTTCAAACCTGACCAATTCTGTGAATCTGTGGAACTGCCCAGAGGTGATGGGGGCTGGGTCCTGGGCACCCTGAGTGCTGCTCTTTCTCACCTGGCGGGCACCACTGGATGTGAAAGGCGATCTCAGTATGGCAGCAAAACTGGGGCTGGGGTTCCAGTGACTTCCTTCTGGGCTTGCAGGGAGCCAGACTCAGTGGACCACTGCACAGGGAAAGGGAGGGGACCCAAAGGACTGTTTTGTGCTCCAGCACTGCATTTCTTGTATAGCTTCTTAAATATGGTTTGTCCTGAGAGACAGGAATGTGGGGATCAGAAACTGGGCTACAGGCCTGTGATGAGTGCTTACTCCTGCAACCTCTGTGGAGGTGCAGAATGGCAGAAGACTCCTAATTCCTGCAAGAGGGCAAGCATTTGCAGGAACTAGGCTTCAGGATACCTGTTTGTCTCCAGCCTTCCCTCCCTGTGCAGTTTGCCTTTGGAAATAAGGTTGGGAGAGGAGGGAGAGGAGCCAAGCAGCCTCTTCTATGTCAAGCAAGAGCTGAAAACAGTCATGTGGGAAGGTGACTCAACAGAAGACAGTCTGGAGGAATGGGCCAGGGTGCCAGTCCCTGTTTGCCTGTCTGCCAGGCCGCAGCAGCGCCAAGGGCCAGTAGCTGTGGCAGAGGCCTGGTGTGAGCATTCCTAGAAGGGGGCAGAGGGAGCAGGAGCAAGGCATCTGCCAGCCAAGTATGGAGATTGCTGGCCTGGGAGAAGAGGCAGCTTCTAGCCCATTCCTGTGAGTGCTCAGTGTCACATGCTGAGCTACCCAAGCTACCCAAGCATCATGGTAGTGGAGGGGAATGCAGTGGCACCAGCTGGCTTTGTTCCCCTTCACCACCTGGAAACCAGGCACAGGCTGCCTGAGCAGGGAGGGGACAGACCCCTGACCCATGGGCACTCAGGACCCACACAGCTTTGGGATGTGAGAGGCATCTCTCAGCCCACCAGGTCCAAGAGGAGAGAGACTCACAGCCTCTGCTGAGCGAGTGATGGGGCAGCCAGAGCCGGGGCTGCATCCTGCAGGGCTATGGAACAGCCATTCATTGGTCCAGGCAAGAGACAGTGTGACTCACGGCAGGTCTCCAGTTAGTCCTTGGGAGGGATGAGCAGGTGTGAGCCGCCTGTCTCGCGAGCAGGGAGGGCAGCTCCCAGCTCACACAGGCATGTGCAGCTCGTTGTACTCGTCCCGGCCATCCTCATCGAAATTTGGCTCCGCATCCTCCGAGTCCAACTGGGAAGAGGCAGAGACCAGGCTATGAAGGCCACAGCTGCCCCCAGTGTGGGGTCAAGCCTGGCGTAGAGGGATCAGCACACAGCAACCCAGTCACCTGGGCCGTGCTGGGAAAAGCAAAGCTCTTGCTCCCTCCCCTCTGAACAGGCTCCTTTAAACCTCATGCCCGCCCATCCATGCATCCCCAGCCCGATGCCCTTTCTATTCTAATGCCTGGATCTTTGGTCCTGTACTGCAGCTCCTTCCTCTCCCCCTGGTGGCAGCACTCACTTCTGGGTGCTGCTCCAGGCTCTCCTCCAACACAGCTCAGGATGTTGATAACAGCAGAGGAGCTGCCAGCTCTTGAAGAGCTGCCAGCACCCTGGCACTGTGATTACATGCTGAAGTGCCAACAGCCATAGGTTCTGATGTGCTGCTGGGCTGTTCTTGCTGTTGGTTCAGTGGGGAACTGGTGTGTTTCTTGATGAAGGAGCCACAAGATGGAAGGGGAAATCACCTCTGCTTGGTAGGAACTTATTTTCTTCCCCAGGTAGCCCATCCATCTCATACTGCACTCCCAGGGCTACAAGATCCAAGAAAGATATCCGCCCACTTACTACTGTTGAGCAAAGCCCCTCAAGGCTTTGCTGGCCCATGACCTCTCAGCCTGCCAGATCTCCTCAATCTCACTCCAGTGTTGCAAGCTAGACAGAGGACAGCTGTCTGCTCACCGCTTTGAGCTCCCTGTCGTGGAAGAAGCGGGGCAGCACGAAGCGTCGCAACGGCACTGTCATGATCAGGACAAAGGGGAAGGCCAGCGATGCCACTGTAGATTTCACCACCCAGAGCAGCACAATGCAGGCCAGTTGAATGCAGGTGAAGAGATTCATTCTCCAGGTCTTCACCTATTAAGTAAATCCAGTCTAAGAACACATTATCTTTCCACACAGATTAAACAAGACCCAACTTGCAAAATGAAACTCTTCTGCAGAGCACCTGCTGCTGCAGAGTCTACCTGCCTTTACTCTACAGCTAGGTAGAACTCCATAACACATCAGCCTCTGTACTACCTGACAGCATACCCACCTGGCAGTGTCCCTCCACCCCCTCAAGCAGTGCATCACTCCTACAAATTGCCTGACCATCCATACAATATCCTAACAATACGCTCCTGGGTGCAGCCTACCAGCATTGTATCACCTCTGTGCATGCCTTGCACTTCTCGGCCCAAACTTGCAGCCAAGCAGGGTCACTAAGCCAAGTGTCATTCTAGCAAAATACCATCCTCCCCTCACCTGCTTCTTTTTCCTCTTCTCCTCATTACCTGGTTCTATGCAACCTGCCTTTGCTCACCTTGACAACGTAGATGTGGTCAGGGTGGTGCTTGGATGGCATGAAGATCAGGAGCAGGCGCTCATAGAGCTGGATGCCAGTGAGTGACGTAACCCCCATGTAGAGGAAGATGCCGAAGAGCACAGCCAGGGGGATCTGCCGCAGCATGTTCCCCATCACAATGGACAGACCTGCACAGACAGAGCTCAGGGCATGTGTGTCCCACACCAGCCCCTCCGCAAGCCACCTCAGCCTCCATCCCTCTCCCTCCTCCTCTGTGTCCTGGGGCACAAGGGAAAGGAAGCTCAAAATGGGTAGGTGTGGGCAGGCCTGCAGCGAGCAGGCAGAGCACGGACTGGCCCACGGGGCAGGGACAGTGCCAGTGCCAGGAGATTCAACTGCTTGGTCCTGACCTTTTCCCCTCCCTTGTTCCCTGAGCAGAGGCTCACCGACAAGGGCAGCAATAAGCACTCCGGTCACACGCTGCTCCTTCACCTCCTCGATCCTGGGCTTCTCCCCAGGCGCGATGGCCTTGCTCATGACGGTCAGGGCATTGACGTGGGTGACGGAGCGCACTGTCGCTGCCGTCAGCCAGGGCAGCCCAAAGAGAGCGCAAAGCCCCCCCATAGTGCCAATGAGCAGAAGGTCCAGGTGGAAGCCAGAGCCTTTCAGCAACTTCCTCTCTTTCTTGCTAACAATCAGCCTGAAAGAAGATAGAACCTGGGTCAGTACAAGGCCCAGGTCAGTGTCCAGGGACAGCACTGCAGCTGGGGACAACGCTCGCTCTCTGGAGACAGCACACATGGGGATAATGACAAGATGGCTGAGGAGGGGGATGGTGGCTGTCAGACTCAGGTTAAAAGTTTCCTCCTGTGCTTGGCTGAGGCAGGTCTCCATCACACCATATGCCAAGAGGGGAGCCAAAAGATGATGGGAAAAGCCAAGGTACAGTCTGAAATGGCCAAGATCCTGCTCTTGCTGTTCCTTTGGAATGTCTGTTGCATCTCCAAGGGAACCAGCACCCATCCTGGCCTTGCCTCTCTAGGGGTTAGCAGTAGCTGAGGTTTGAGGGGAAGGTACTCACGTAGTGATCTGTGTCTCCATGAAGATAAGAATGAAGACCAGGAGGGCAGGGATGGCAGAGGCAAACATCATCCACAGCGGAAAGGTCCCACTACTGCCCATGGGGTGGATGAACCAGCCACGCTTGTGAGGGGATGTGACCGACAGGCCGGAGGGGACATTCAGCTTCTGGTGGTGTAGTTGCAAAACCCAGCAGTTACTCATTAATACAAACAAGCCTCACACAGCTTTGATCCTCCTGCTCTCCCTGGTCTGAATGTCTTAGATGATGGGATAAGCCACCCTGAACTGAGCAGGACTTTCTCATGGATAATCCCCTTCAGTGCAAAAAAAAATTATGTTTCCTAACATGGGCCTGTATAATTTCCTTTCAGCTACTTAAAGTCCCTTCATTCTTTTCCAAGACACCAAGGAAGTATCTTCCCTCAGGAACTTCACCCCCATGTCGGTCCTTGCAGACCATGGTTAAAATGCTCCTTGACCTCTGCTTGGACAAATTAAGTGTTCTGAACTGCCTACCATTTCCTGAGGTGGCTTTCCAGACTTTCCAAGGCTTTTCTGAGACATTTTACAGCATTGTTTTTGCAGTGCAAACCCCAGAAGAGGCCACATTCTGTGGAAATGACCTCATTCTGACCATGTTCAGGGGGAATATCATGTTTGTGCTCCCATCAGACCACACAGACTCCTAGCTGTACATCATCCTGACCCTGCGTTCATCAGCATTTGAACCCTTGGCTCTCTGCTGCTCTACAGCAATTTCTGCTATCTGCACTGCAGGCAGACTTTATGATTTGCATTTATGTTAATCAGCATAAGTATGAATAATATTTCTGGAATGTTTGTCCTTGAGTTAAGCTGTGTAACTAAGTACCATTTTCTCGGAAAGCTTTGTACATATGCTGAGTTAATACTAAAATGATAATGCTTTTGATATTAACTGTAGAAGTGTAGAAGGGTATGAAAAGAATGTAACAAAGTGCATGATTTTACTAATGTCTGACAGACTGAAATTTTTCATTGAAATTCAAATGAATAAAAATGCATTTGGATTCCACCAAGCCTTGGGTTGTTTTGATAAAAAGCTTGCATGATAAACAGGAAATACTTTTCACCCTCTTCCCAATCTTAGCAAAAAAAAACCCCAAAAACAAAACCAAAACAAAACAAGAAATATAATTCCATACCTACTGAAAAAGGAGAAAGAATGAAACCTGTGAGATACGTTTGTTTGGTAACATTAAGTTATCAAACTTAAGTTTGTACGTATACTGGAAAAAAAAAATTCTGTTTGGGATAAAGTGATCAAAATATTAGTATCCTACAGTCAACAAGAGAATGAGTATGTTGAGTACTAAACTCATGACAAATACCCCATTGAAACCATTCTACATGCCACCTTCTTCAGTGTGCATGAACAGTTTATGTCTTGCTGATTGACTGCAAATGTTTAGAGTTCCAAACAAGGAATGAACTGCACTGTATCTCCCTAAAGCCCCTAACCCCTCCCCTACTAACAGCTGGAAGACCAGAGGGATACCAGGGCACTCCAGTCCCTGTAGCTCTGGCCTCAGCCTCAGCAAGACCCTTGGAGCTTCCCTTCACCGTGGGAGTGAGAATAAGGGGAATGTTTCTGTTTGCTTTGTGCTGTTATGACTAAAGAGGCAGGAAATACAAATTCCCCATTGCACAAGAGCAGGTCAGCCCCACAGGATCACTGCTGGGCTTCAGGAGAGGCTCTGAGGGCAGTGCTAGCACCTACCTGTGTGTATGTGTCAGTGATAGTGTAATCCACCAGCACCATGACCAGGATGGAGATGGGGATCCCAAAGTCTCCGATGATCCGCCGCGCCTGCAGAACACAGACCTGTCATTAGCAAAGGGAACAGGCCAGCTCCACACGTGCATCCTGCTAGAGGGAGCCCATGGCAAAGAGAAGCCCCAGAGGGGGCCAAGCACCACTCCAAATTTGAGCACTGCTGATGGGCAGGGCAAGGAAACCTAGCCTGGACCCATGGGGCTGTGCATCCCACTGGCCACACAACATGCTCTTAAATGACTGGCTAATTGCTCCTGCTGGCCTCTTTAGACAGCGCTCCAGGTACAGATACCATGCATGTACAGAGATGCCCAAAGAGAAAAAGTTGTAAGTTCTTCTTCTTATATTCTAGTTTAACAGACTTGTATCCAGTCCAAGGAGCTTTCCCAAAGTCCAGAGGACTTTCCAGCAACCTCACTGGAGCAGGACAGTGCAGATACCATCATCAACAGTCAGCTCTTGTCTGCACCCTAGGGTAGACTACCATCCCTCCTGCAAGGTATTCCAAGAATTTCTGGTGTTTCTTTGGGAGATGTCCAAGTGTTCTGGAGAATAAAAGTCTGTAGCCAAAAGCATTATTTGTTTGTCGTGTCCCTTGTCCTTAACATGTGACTCCCACAAACTTCTCACCTTTCCTCCTAAGAAGCGGCTGTTCTTGAACTTGCGCATAAAGAAGGCAATGAAGAAAGTGCCTAGCATGAGGATGAGGGAGAGGAGAGCAGTGTTGGGCTGCATCCTGGTTCCCAGTGACATGGCATCCGTAGAGAGCACGCTGGCATTCAGGCTGCTCTGCACGTTTGGTGGGTAGAACTTCAGCAAAGGATGTTCTGCAAACACCTGAGCAGGTGAGAGAAGCAGCAGACAAGTTACTGCAAGGAGGGGCAGGAGGCACTGTCACTACTGGGGGCAGGAGGATGCAGAGGTGTCCTGCTCTGTGGAGAGGTGAGGGCAGTAGATGGTGGGCACGGACAATCCCAGCATCCGTCACCTCGCCTCGCAACCTACCCAGCTGGAGAGGGCTGGGGAGAGAAAAGTGGCCCCTCTTTAATGTCTCCTGCAGGAAGAGAAGGGGAGAGAGACATTAGGGCTCTTCCTGCCACCCTCTGTGGTGGCATAGGAGCCAGCTGGGCTGAGGCATGAGACCAGCAAAGAACTGCTCTGCAGAATGTCTAGGAAAATTGTGGCTGAGCTGAGGAGGCTCTGTTCCCTCGCCTCCTGTGTGCTAAAGCAGCTGGTTCCTGAGGGATTAAGAGATGCAGCAGCCCATCTCCCCAGGGAAGGTTCACCTTGTACAGTTTGTAGAAGGTCTCATAGATAAAGATGAGGGAGATGAGGAAAGCAAAGATCTCCTGGGTGAAGGGCGAGATGTAGCGCACCAAGAAGCTTCCTTCTGCTGCCACGATAATGAAGATGAAGACGATGAGCCACAAACCAATCCACACTCTGCCTGTCAGATACTCAATGCCTTGTGTCTGGCAGAACTGAAATGGAAAGGGGAAGGAGTTACTCGTGGTTCCTCAGGCTGCCTCCTGCTTCCACTTCCCAATAAGATCAAAGACTGTCCTGGAAAAAAGCATCTACATCTGCTTGGGCATCCAGCACAGAATCTGTGAATTCATGGCTAGAGTAATAGGTAAATTTGCAGACTTTGCATCAACACCTGGCAGCTCACATCAAGTAGGTCTTTACTGCTGCAGTCTTTGTAACAGTACTTCCTTCATGCTCTGCTGAAGCCAGCCCATGCATAACACACCCTGTCCCACCGCTATGGAGGTGCTGTTGCTCAAACACAGCTCCCCATTGCTCCATGCACTCAACAGCACAGGCCTGTTCCCTACAAAGGAGAGCCTGAGCATCTTGCTTACATCCCACTGCATAAAGGCCATGATCTCAGACAGCACCATGCATACAGACAGTTGTATGTGTGTGGAGATAAGCCCCCGGGCTGCCACCACAGAGGAGACCATCTCCATTGCCTCTGCTCATCCACACAGAGCAACTATTTCCAGGACAAATCACACCCCCCACCCCTTTGCAGCCTTCCTCAGTACCAGCACAGGCAGAGGTACTCCTCTGTACACAGTGACTGGACAAAGCAAAAGCAGTCAGTAAGAAGTGCAGTCACAGGAGAGCAGAGAAATTCCCACTCTGCAATAGCATCACCAGCTCCAAACTCTTGACAAGGTGAAAATCCAGCTGTAGAAAAACCATGCTTTTTCAAAGACACAGACATGCTGGCAGTCAGAGAAAAGAAGAATTAGATCCACTGCTTGAAGGTACAGTGATAGAGGGATGCTTTCAAGAGCAAAGAGGTCATGCTACTTGAGAAAGAAACACATCCATTCTGGCTGGCCAGATACCTCTGCACACACCCTTGGGCTTATCCTTAGAGGTGGGAGTAATGTACGTGGCACGTCCCAAATGGGTGGTACACTGAGCGTTACTGAGCTCCCATAAAAGGAAACCTGGACACAGGTAAAAGTGGTGAAATGGTCTTCAAGAATAAGAAACTTTCAGGATGCAGCTACAAGTGCTCATTATGCCAGTGAGCTGCATCACAGAGCTGGGGGACGGTGCTCTCCTCACAGTCAGCAGAAGAGTGCTCTCTCACACCTCGAGGGATACTGGATACAGCAACAGGAGGTAGAAGTCCCTGTAGTGAGCCTTGCAATGGGTCAGCAGAGCCAAGGGCAGCCCTGACTGAGCTGAGAGCAGCCTGGAAGTACTCAGAGTTCACCCTAACAAAGACCCTTTGTAGAGCTGAGAAATGCCAGCTGCCCTCTCCACAGCAGGGACAGAGCGAGCAGGTGCCAAGCACAGACACTGCCTCACATGTACCTTGTAAAAAGCTTCTTCAAACACCAGCAGAGGCCCTGAGAAGCCAATGACCAGGAGTGGCTGGGCTCCAAGCAGGGAGAAGAGAATCCCTAAAACCGAGGTGGAGATTATCAGCTCGGAGACCCCCATGAGACCCTCAGTTTTCTCTCCTGGGAAAGAGAACAATGTATGAGTGTTATAGCCCGGACATAGGCACCATCACCACGGACAGGCAGGCTGCACAGCTCCAGACAGAGAAGGCAGGTGCTCATCCCATCAGTCAGAGGTGCTCTGTGTTAGGCAGGGAGCAGGGAGGGAGCCCAGGCAGCTGAGGCTGGAGAGGCCAAATGGCAGGGAGGGAACAAGGCACCAGCTGAGGCACAGCACTACATTCACTCTCCCAGAATGAACAGCACCAAAACCCACCCCAGAACAGCATCACACAGACACAGCCAGTGTCCCAGAGTGCAAAGAGCAGACCAGAAAGCAGGCCCATTACCTAGGAGTCCCCCGAAGGTGATGGCAGGAGAGAGAGCAGCAAAGTAGATGAAGAGAACGGCTGCGAGACACTGGCTGTGCAAGGCGTCTCTGATGTCACTGAGGTATTTGGGGTACCTGCGCTTTATGTCCCGAACCAGACCTCCAAAAAATATCCCGGTTCGCTTCAAAGGGTCGTCCTCAGCTTCCTCCTCTTCTTCCTCAGCTTTCACTTCACACAGCTCTGGAGGTGCATGGAGGGCAGGGCTTCAGCAATGAACATGGCTGGGCCCTTAGGCTGTCCCCCTCCCCAATACCTCATAGAGCAGCACTAGCCTGGTGGGCCTCCTGTGACAGCACATCCCACTGCCTCCAGCTGTCCCCAGCCACCAGTCACTGCCCACAGTCACTGTCCTGCTCCCCTTGCCCCACTCCCCACTGCAGGAGCCAGGCCCTGCCCACCCCTCTGCTGGGCTCTGGGAGGGCCCATTGGGACACACAGGGCACTAGGCACAAACTTGCCCAAATGTGAATGGAGAGACCTTTGGCTTCCTGAGCAGTGCCCTCCTTCATGGACTTCTGCTCCCTCTCCTTCCTCTTCTTCAGCAGCAACTTCTGGAAGGTGGCAATAGATTTGAGCAAGTCTTTCCCCTCCACCTCTGATGGGGGGATGACAATGCTGCAGTCCAAGAACTCGTTGATTGCATTGAGGAGGTCTTGACGATCATCTGCCATGTATGCAGCCTCATGGAAGTGCTGGAAGGGCAGGAAAAAAGAGAGAGGGAGAATGCTCAGACCAAGACTAGACCCAGCTACCTAAAGCCTGGAAAGACAACGCTTGCTGTGACCTTTCGAGTAACATTCTGCTCCTCCATCCACTACTTGTCTCACTGCTGCCACTCTGTGAGCCACACTCCTGAATCCCGCCTCCTGTTTTGAGGGAGAAGCTGGTAGAGCCCTAAAGCACAAGAACCATGACCTGAGCAGGGAGCATAAAAGACTCTTGGGAGTCTCTGCATGGAAGAAAGAGAACGAGAAAATAGCCATCTACAGCATGAGGGAAGCCATGCAAAGGAAACTAGGCAGAAAAGGGAAGATATTTCTGACAGCAAGAGCAGGTGAGCAAGGAAGGAATAAGTAGACCAGGCAGGGAGGTGCTGGCAAACAGGTGGAAGTGCTGCACTGCCTCTGGAGCATGCCTCCAGAGAAAAGGTTGGAGGATGATGAATGAGTGAACAGCCTGTAAAGGAGGTAGGGGACAGCTAAGATCCCTGCAGCACACAGACTCCCTGGAGCCACAGCTTCAATGTAAATGATACTGTACTCCCTCCACGGCGCCAGGACTGTGTAACCTTGCTGTGGCCAGCCCTGGCTGCAGCAGCTGGCTCTGCTCTTCCAGAAAGAGGAGCAGACACTCAAATGAATGAGGTCAGCCCACAAACACAGCCCTGAAGATGGAAAGGCACCTCACCTCTTCTGGCTATAAACATTCTCAGCTGAGCCCCACGCAACTTCAGGGAAGGAATCTTTCAGTCTTGATGCTTCTAATGTACTTTTTCTGATTAAGCCTTTTAGTCTCTAGTTCAGTGAAAGTTGTGCAATACTGTCAGTAAAGGAAGGTTTGTCACTTGCTTATAGTTACATGGCACCAGCAGGAAGGACCTGTGAACCTCTGACCCTCTTGTGCTGGATGTATGCACCAGATGCTCAGATTGGTTTTCCTTTGCATTTAATTCCTTACCAAGATAATCAATTTCACTGCCATCTAGACACACGGGGGACTTCTAGCAGTTCACTTGCTTGTCAGAAAAACCTTCCCACCTCCTCATCTGTCCTATATGGATGTGCTCCTCTGTATGGATGCCCTAGCCATGGGACTCAGCCAGAAATCTTCATCCAAACACCTGGAAACAGTCCCCAGGAATTGCTGGGATTTTTTTGTCAGTTTGGTCCAGGCCAGGTGTCACAGTCACAGGCATCACGCAGCCTCCCCACCTCTCTGTGAAATGTCAGCTGAACATCACTCCTCTAACCCTAAGTTGTCCTTTTCTCCTGCTTTTACACATAGTCTCTTTCTTCACCCAGCCCAGCACACACTGTCCCAGCCAAGTAAGTGTCTGTCCTACTCTTTCCTCTGCACTGGAGCATTCTACCTTGGCCAAGCCAGGCTGATCTTAAAAATCCCAGGTGCTCACACCTGCCTGTCCCCACCTGAGCCTTTGCACAGCTCTCATCTCAGGACTGTCTTCTAAGGAGCCAACAAAGCTCCCTCACAGCATCACTGCTCATCAGCTGCTCACCTTGTCAGACATGAGGGTGGAGATTGAGCGGCCAATTTCGTGGTAGTCCATGTTGGCCTGGCTAGGTCCCAGCAGCACAAAGATGAATCTGACAGGAATTGGGACCTCCAAGACAGATTCCAGGAAGACGGCCTCATTTAGTCGGACGAAGGCCATGGTTGGCTGCTCCAGAAACTGCACACAACCTACCAGGGGGCAATGTTTGGAGCAGAGTTAATCACTGGAGTGAGCTGTACTGGGCTGCCTTTAACAGCAGACACAGGGGTTTTGGAGGTTCCTACAAGCCCTGCAGTCATGTACTTTCTCCAGATCACAGACACAGCACTGAACTTCTGAACTGAGGACTGCTCCAAGTGCTTCACTGATCATTCACAAGCAGTGCTACTTTGTTTAGCCTCCCAGCTAGCCCATTCTCAATCCCTTACAGATAGGCTCTACTTTATAAGGGGCTAAGTTTAAATTGGAAGGTTGTTTCCCACTTATGGAAGGAAACCTCTTACATGTTACTTTTACCAAACAAATTTCTAATCTCAAAGAATGAAATCAGGTTTGCTTGACATGACCTATTTCCCATAAACCTTACTGCTTGGCAATAATTACTTTCATATTCTTTAGTTCTTTATTAATTGAATCCCATATTAGCTCAGCCACTATGCTGTCTGAGAAGGATGTCAGGTTAAACAGTCTATAGGTACTGGCTCACTGTGTTCCCCTCCTTGAGCATTGATGCTATGAGCTTTTTCTGTTACCCTGTATGTTCCCTGTATTCCTAAACTTTTTTCTTTTTTTTTCAGGGAAAAGAAAGTCACTGCTTTAAAGACTCATAGGTATTTTACAAAGAGTCATTTTGTTTTACAATGTCTGCACTTCATCAGTGCTTGGCAGTCTCCTTGGTTCCTAACAGATTGGGAAGTTCTCCTGCATCCTCCAGCACACCAGCCGCTTCCTTCACGTACCGAACACAAATGTTTATTGAGTACTGGTATTTCTCTGGCATTATTACTGATCTTTCTGCCATCTGTGTCCAGCAAAGAGCTCTCTTCTGTGTCAGGCTGGCAAATCTGGGCCTTCTGAGAGTCAGAGCAAACCTCAAGACACAGCCTTAGCTCAGAAACAAGCCAATGTTTAGTTATTTGAGTACTCAAAAGTGCATTTATGAACCTGATTTGGCCTTGTCATGATTAAGCATCAGTTTGGCTGGGCTGCCAAGCCTCTTTGCCTGAGCTTTTAATCTACTGGGTAGACAATAGCATTTACTTTGCTTGTAGTATAGCAGGGTTTGCTGAGATGTTAATGCCAGCAAAGTGCCGAGAAGAAATACTCTTGCAGTCAGAAGGCACCAAGCCCACTGATGCTCAAGCCTGCCTGCTCACACCCCTCCTGTACAGAGAAATATGTCCTGGTAGTGCCACAGTCAATACATGAGATCTTGCCACCAGCCAGGCTCTGCTTCTGTCACCTCAAAGCTCACTGGAACACACAGCCAGCAGCCAACACTGGTCAAGGACAGGGCCCAGCTGCTGGCAAGGTGTTAAGAGGCCAGACAGAGAGCAGCAATGGTCTCTGGCAGGGTGATGGCTTGGCCATCAGTCCCCTCAGGCACCACTAACCTACTTCTGTGTTGCAAAACCAGACATACTGTGAGCCTGGCAGGACTTAACACCACTAAGCTGGGCCCCAGCTCCCAGCAGCAGTGTCTATCAACCTCTTTTTTAATTTAGGAAAAGAACTACCCCGGCAGGCCAAATATTTGCTATACACAAACAGAACATGAACCATCACCGAAGGAGGGAGTGTACCAGGCTCACTGCCCAGCTGAACATGTATGATTTGACCAAATATCCCTCAGGAGTGAGGGCACAGACAGCTGGGGCCACACCAGTATCTGCACTAATCACTGTGGGACTCTACATGCCACCTCTTACCCACAAGGACCACTGTGGCCTCTGCATCTTCAGGGATTTTCTCCATCAGCTTCAGGTATTTACGATGGCCCTCAGAGTTATGAAGATGTGGGTTTTTCTGCCAGGAAAGAATACAAATAAGTAAGGGTGAAGTCCCCATGCTTTGGTCTCCCTACACAGCCTTGCACCCCACTGGCACAATTGCAGCTGGGTTTGCCTTGGCTGCACACCCAATGCCTGCTTCACAGCAAGGCACCCTCACAGCAAAGGCCACCCTGCAAATGCCAGGGTTGCTGCTGCCACTACATGCTCAAGCAGACATCTGAATACAGTGCAAAGCCAAAACTGGGTACCAAAATCATAATGCAGCAACCCGATTTCCAGTGCTCGAGGTGACCCAGGGAGCTCAGTCCTCACATGACAAGGTTTCCCCACAAAGGGGCTCAGAGGTGGGTGCCATGGCCTGCTGTCAGCCAACAGCTGTCCCCAGAGAGTGGAAAAAGACACAGTAAGGCCCCCAGGTCACCCTCACCTCCTTGCACTCGGTCTCGTTGGCCTTGGGGTCAGCCATCTCAATGCGTTCTTCCCCCATGAGGGGCACGCACGTGTCTGTGGTGTGGTTGTGATGGTGGTTCCCCACGATGGAGTTCATGCTGGAGCTGGAGTGGTTCCTCGGGAAGAAGCCCTCTTTCTCATCATTGGGATGGCTGAGGAGGAGAGTGGTGGCCATGAGGGGACCTGCCTCCCTTGCCACCTGGGCTCACAGAAAACCCCTGGGCCCTGGGAGCCCGTGTCCATGTCCACCCACCTGTGCTTCAGCAGCAGGGCACGCAGCACGTTGGCCCGATCTTCTGCCCTGATCTGGTCAGAGATGATCATGGTCTCCACCATGAGGTGAGCAATGCCAGGCAGAGTGGTCTGCTCCAAGTCAAGGAGGACGGCACCTGCCAGCAATGAGGGGAAGAGCCCTGCTCCTAGAGTGCAACACTCCCCATCGCATTCACACTCTGGGGACACAGCTGCTCCACCAGGAGCCAGGCTTTGGTTGGGGGACAGATTCAGCTGAGAAATGCCAGAGTCCAAGTGCCCCATGTCCTTTCTGCAAACCCTTGTCCCAAGAGAACCCAAAAGCTCCAAGATGCAGTGGTAGTTCTGGTATCTCCTTTCATTTCAGTCTCCCACTCTGACCAAACTTGCCTTTCCACACCAAAGATGGGTCCAAGATCTGCTGGCCAAGGCACAGCTGGGTGTTGCAGCTTCCATGTGCCTGAGCCCAGTGAAGCAGAGCATGGAACCAACACAGGCACCCTTTGGCTAACGCAAAGCCTGCCAAACAGGCTGCAGGATGTCTGTCTCCACAGACACTACGTGAAGCCTAGACACAGACACTGTCTCATGCCTCCAGTGAGGGACCTAGCAGCGACAGAAGCTATCCAGCAAAACTTGTCCTAGAGCAGGAGAGAAACCCTGGTCTGTTCTTCGTCACTCACCGTGGGCAATAGTCTTCCTGAGCTCCAACAGACTGCGGAAGGACAGTGAAGCCACATGGGGTTTCCCCCACCTTGCTGTATCTTCCTCCACATCCTCCTCAAACTTGATCCAGCGGGCTGTCTCCCTCCAGTGCATCTCCTGGTTCTTATCCACCACCAGCTCATTCAGCTCCACAAACACCTAGTGTGGATTACAGCGAGGACATGAGATGCGTACAGCTCTACCAGGAGCACACAGAAAGCTTCAGCTCCCTCCTCAAGGTACCGCTTGCTCTGACATGCTACTGGAACAAACCTGCCATAGTTTAACCAGAGTTTTACTGCAAGAAGCAGCCAGGATAAATATCACTGACAGCATGGCAGGAGCTTCCATCAGCACATGGGGCACCAGAAAGCTCCAGGTGACGTGGTGTGGGCAGAAAGGAGAGAATGATGCAATGCTGCATCCCTTTCTACCAAACTACAGAAATTTTGTCCTCTTCCCTTCTTGGTTTCCCTCTAAATTTCCCACACTTACCAGAGATAGTGATGTGACTGTTCTGCCAACTTCCACAACAACATCACCATTTCTGTGATGATTAAAGTTCTACCCTAAGATCAAAGCTTTGTGGTTTAAGGGAAATCTCTCCTTTTATTGAAAAAAGTGTATTTTCAGCTCTCATGATAATGGAAAATAGCATGAAATGTCATCCTCAAGGTCATGTGAAGAATTAATTATATCGAAACACATTTATCACTTTATAAATTGCATGTTTCTAGTCCTGATTTATAGCTTCTGAACAAGTGTGGGAGGACAGCACATGGATACCTCATGGGGCTTTCTATCCAACTTCTTCTTCTTCTTCTTTTTCTTGACAGATGGAGTTGATGCTAATTTTTTGCTTGTCCTGGTGATCTGACTCCGAGACGGTTTTTTCATCAGATGCCTCCTCACACCTGGGTTATCCTCAAAGCGGTGGCCTGAAGACATAGGAAAGGAAAAAAAGGCAACCAATTTGTCTAGTGGATATACACTGTCTGTCAAGGAAATATATCCAAGCACATCCTTCTCTCATTAACTTAGGCTACCAAAGCCCTGGCAGCTGGAGAATTCACCATCATCCTCCAGAACTTTGAAGATCCTTCCTGCCTCATTTGCCTACTTTCATCTCCAGATGTCTGTGAGCTAACCTCTTCACAAAGGGCTGTGCATACACTTGGGGCTTCATCACAAAAGCTTTTACTCATGGTACCTGACCAAGTGATGTGGGAATCTTCCCCATATTCCCCCAACAAAAAGCAACCTGCAGCTTTGCCTGCACAGTTCTGCACCCACACAGCAAAGGCAGGCACCTGGCTGGACCTCACCTCTTGCATCAGGGGAAGGCCTGGCGCTCAGCAAGCATAAAGGGCAGTGAAAGAGAAGGATATTTAGCTGCTGGTCTGGGAGACATAAGGAAATATCAATGTCTGTTTTATTTAATTGTGTGATGGGACTGTAGGATAACACTGCAGCCTGGGGCTGACTCAGAGGCAGTGAAGTCGAGCTATTGCTGCTTCTAGATCCGCAGTGCCGCTGCAATGCCCTCGGAAAGGTCTGCCTTAGAGACTGGCTGGCTGAGGCAGAGCCTCACAGAGCCTCCAGAGAGGCTCTTAAGGCTGCTCCACAGACCCATCACTGTGCAGTTGGCTAGCCAGTGCTCACCAAAATGCAGCCACAAGTGCCAGCCTTTCTGCAATGCCAGAGAAACAGCGCCTGGGGAAGAGCCTGCCAGGGAGAATTTCCCTGGACACTACCCAAAGACAGCAAGTGTATCTTTCTCTGCATGGACAACCCATAGGAATGTGGAAAACCTCTAGTTAGGCAGGCTCACCCAACTAGATTAATGAGTCAGGGCTTTTGCTCAGCTTTGGTCCATTGAGGTTTGCTGTAAGACAATGTAAGACAATGCCAAGGTTTTCTCCCTGGCAGAGCAAGGGCAGGTCTCCATTGGCTGGGGTGAATGTTCTGTCTGCACATATCTTTCTGCACTTAGCTTCAGGACCTGCAGCTTTCAGGGTATAAGAGACAGTAAAAAGCACAGGGTTTTAAGTCTGAGCAGTCTCTTTGGTATTGCAGAAAAATATCTGTACACCTCTGGCATGGAAAGACACACCCAGCATCAGGCCAGGCATACCATGGCCTTGCACCTTGGAAATCTGGGTCACTAAAATTAAATATCAAATGAATCAATACTGAGCCTCAGGGCATTTTCCCCCATTGGCTGCCCTGCTGATGCACGTCCTACTGATGGTGGGACTCCTCCCTGCTCCACTTACTGCACTGCAATGTCGATAGGAGCCAATAACTGCCCAATAACCACCACGAACGTTTCTGGGAGCTGGGCACGTGTGGGGCTTCCGTGGAGTTTCACATGGATTTCTCAGTTCCTGCACGCACAGTAGCCACTTCAGCACACTCAGTATGAGCTCATGCATAAAACAAGCAGTCCACTAGGCAGATGATACTGGTATCTGGCACATTTGCTCCAATCCCTGCAGCTTCTGATTTTCCTATGCACCCTGGGACTCCTTCTCACCTTGTCCCATGGCCAGAGTACACTCTGCCCAGCAAAACAGAGCACAGCAAGCTCTTCTCACAGCAATGACAACTTATTACACAGTGCTCTTCAAAAACAGCCCTACAAAGCATCCACAGGCATCCAGTCTTAGCCAGAAAACAGGTGTAGGACAGATAAAAAGCAAGGAACCATGTTTCCTGACAGCATCTCCAGTGACTCCCATACTCACTGACAGAGACAGGAATCAGAGAGGGTCAGAGAGCATTGGTGAAGGCACATCTCCAGAGCCCTACCTACAGCAGACCAAGGAGAAATCTACTTTGCTGCTCCTCCTTGGCACTGTTTGTGGCTATTGAGATGCCCCTGGGGGATACAACTCATAGGAACAGGGTGGGCACCTGATTTTAATTTAGGAGAACCACTAACTCGGGGAGTCCCATGCAGAACCCAGCTGAAGTGCTTCAAGCTGCTCTACAGAGACCCTTTCTGTATCCTGTCAGATTGGTGATTTCCCCAATGAAAATCAAGCTCAAGAGAGCACCTAAATCTGAGGTCCTTATTCAGGACAGATATTAGACTGAGACCAAAGGGTGATATATGCTCAGGGCACAGGTCTGTCCTTCTTGCTTGAAGCCAGACACTCCAGGGAGTACTGCTCTTGCTCTACCAAGAATGTACCATGAATGCCTTTCCTAGCAGGCAATTGCCTTCAATTTACAACAATTTACACCATAGTTCCTGCTCCCCTCCTTTCATTTCCCTCAATCCACAAGAAGGGAAGACCAGAAAGAGGCATCAGAGTACTTATATCAGTACTAGAGAGCTACCTGCTATCCTGGCATCACAGGCATAATGCACGCTGCCCATATACCCCAATGGTTAAGTTATAGCAAGAAAAAAGAGACACAAAACTTGGACTCCTGAAATACATAAAAAGAGACTTAAAACTCGGGTTCTTGAAATATTTAAAACTAGACTAAATGAAATGTTAACCAACATACTGTAAGACACAGCCCTATGCTGGCTTCTGGAAAAAGCTACTACCCTGTCCTGCACAGAGCCCAAGTCTCTCCCAGCTGATGGCTGAGTTTAATGTGATAGGGATAGTTCATCCCTGCTGCCAGCTACGTGTCCAGGTCCAGTACTCCCCATACTCAAAACACTTAAAAGAATGCAAGGAGACAAAGGACTCCATTCTGTTCAAAAACAATTGATTCCTACTGGATCCAAGTTGGTCCTGGAAGAAGCATTGCCATGGAGGGAATAGCTGGGCAAGTGGCACTGGCTGAAAGTGAACTGGCTCTGCACAAAACAGACTCTGGTGTCTCAGCCATGTCTGACTCTGCCATAGCTCTCTGCAGGATTAATCCACAATGTGAATTCATTATACAGAAAGAAGAGTTGTCTGTACAGTGCACCTGCTGTATTAGTTGTAGCAATCAATGAATGTGTTAACTACTAGAAAGCCCAATTTCCCAACTTTGTAAGTGATGCATTATCACACCTTGCAGAGTGATCTGCCCTTTCTACCTTCACAAGAATAGCCATGTTTTCCAAGGTGAACCTGGAACAATTTCTTCACACTTTTAATTTACAGTTTATTCAGCTCGTGACAGCTGATGGGACCAATTTGCTCCAGGTTTCTATTTTGAACTTTGCTACTACTATATGCCCTATCAATTTACAGTAACAAGTAGCAGAGTTGTTACTGTAGCAGCCAGAAGCTAATCCCCAGTTGCTGGTCCCTGCAGAAGCACAGAGGCAGACATTTTTTCCCTGAAGGCTTGTAAAGATGGAACAGATGACAAAGAGAACATGATGCTGGGATTCGGAGGCAGGGCAAATTAAGTCTTTTGCCCAAGATCAAACAGTCTGTGACAGAAGCAGAAGCTGAACCAAGACATCCTGAGCTCCTGTTACAATCACTCTGCTTCTCCACTCTTCTGTGTAAAGCTGTTTAGTGGGCATGGGGGGGTGGGACATCACCCTCCCATGTGCACTCCTAAAATCCCTTGAAAAATTAACACATGATCCAGATGAGGACATTTGGACATCCACCCATGAGCCATGGATATGAACAGTATCACTCCCACGGTGGGCCACCTTTTAGCTTCATGCACCAAGGAAGGACCCCTGTGAGAGATGGGAGTGAGGCTCTGGTTTCTGCATGGTCTCTGAGCCATCTCAGAGGTCATCATCTCACTCTGCAAGGGAGGTGAAGGTATAGAAATAGACGCAGAGAACAGGAAGACATTCTTGACTCTCAGGATTTCTATTCTCTCCTTCCCTGCTTTTTGCACTCTTGCTTCCTTCCTTTCTCTTTTCCCCCTTCCAGGCACTCCAGCCAGCCTGCCATAAGCTAGTTTCACAGCCATGCTCAAGCATGCAGATACAAAGACTAAGTTATTTTTTTTTCCTCTGGGCAATTAGGCTATGGTGCAGAGCTGAGAACCTGATACCCACCTCTGCTGTCAGACCCGCACCTCCACTCTAATTCCAGCAAACAGAACAGCAGCACACTGTCACCTTGTGCTACAAATGGAAGGGGAAATCTCTTTGTCCTTATACACCCCTCAGAGCAGCTGCTTTTTTCTCTGCCCACAGCATGGGCCACATCCTGATAAGCACAAACAGCAAGATGCAGCTGCTTCTGGAGCTGCTCGAGCGAGAAACACACAGGAAAGCACCTCAGCACTACAACACAGATGGGTACTAAGAACTCACACAGACACACAGGCATCAGGCAGCTCCTCTGGTGTCCCCAGACACACAGTGGGGCAGACTGTACTTCCTCTAAACCAGAAGACCAACCCAACACGGAGAGGGTACAGACAACAAACACGGGAGCGGGTTATGCACTGTAGCTGGGGGCTCTGATCTACAGCTGCATCCATGGGGTCACTGCTCTGGTACTTACAGGTGGGCTCCCCGCCTGGGTAGCCCAGATGGTTTCTGATGGCCTCCCATAAATCATAGTCTTCAAAATTGAAGGCAAATTCATCAAAGTCCTCATAGCCGAGTGAGTTGCGAATACAGGTGCTTATCACTACCTCCGGGCTGCTGCCCCCTTCTGATTCCTTCGCTGGCTCCTCTTTCTCTTGAAGGGTTGTCATTTTGTCCTTGTGAAGGTCAGGGGTCAGGTGTCATGAGCGACACGCCTTCAGATGAGGAGCCAGGACAGCCAGGCTGATGTGTGGAAAGCAAGCTGCCCCCCTGGGGGGGCTTCACCACAGCCCCGGGGCCAGCCCCGCTGCCTCGCTCCCCTGCTCACGGGGCATGAAGGTGCCGGCTGCAGCAGCCCCGAGGACTGATGAGGTTCCAGGAAGACTGGCTCCACCCAGAGATGCTTCCGTGGGGGACTGCCCCACCAGCTCCTCCAGAGCAGGGTCCTCGCTTTTCCGTGGGGTCTTGTGCCGGATGCCCAGGGACGCGACACCCGTGGCCCGGGGCCAGCCAGGCTGCGTGTGCAGCACCGCTTCTCTCCCTCACTCCCCTCTGGTGTCTCCCTCCCTCTCCAGCCTGCAGAGCAACCTATTGAATTCTCCATGTCCTCGGGCCCGGAGCGTGCATTTCCATGACGTCTCTTCTCTCTGTCCTCGTGCCACGCACAGGGGCAGTTCCCCTCTGAGGCGCTCCAGAGGGGGCAGCTGCCTCTGCCACGAGAGCAGAGGAGAGGGGAGGCTCCTCACCTCAGGTTTTCTGCAATACCAGAGCTGGTGATGTATCACACAGAGGGCTGATCGCTGGGAAAGTGTGTCAGGAGAGGAGAGAGCTGGGTCTCAGAGCTAGGAACTCTGAACTAGAGAGGACAGGGGGGTGGGTGGAGGAGCGGGCATCCTCAGGTATAGGTGGGAGTAGAGGTGCTGAAAACATGAGGAATCAGCGCTGTGGACAACATAAAGCTGACAGAGACGAGACAATGCTGGAAAAGAAGGATCTGGGGAACAGGAAGGTGAGGACGAGGTCCTGTGGCAGGCTGAAGACCACGCCTGAGGCTGCTAGGGGAGAGCAAGAGAAGCACGGGACAAAGGGACACACGCACTGGTAATGCAGGTAGTGTTGTAAAGCCTCACTTTTCATGCCATCCAAGTCAGCGGATGCCAGCATCTGGGCCTCGGCCTCGTCTGTGGGGACGCGCTGGTACGCTGCACTCTCCAGGGTGGTCATGCTGCCGATGCACATCCTCTCCTTCAAGTCATAGGTAGCCCTTTGTCCGCTCGCCACCTGGCCCCAGGCCTTGCGCTTCTCCCAGCCGCGTGACAGACGCTCTCGAGGCCCGGGGGGACTGCAGGAAGCAAAGAGACTGACAGTAGAAAGCAGGGTAAACAAGAATGGGCAGTGGCCCTCAGGGGTTGGGGTCCCCTGGCCCAGCCCTGACCAGCAAGTCCCTGAGAGGGAACGGGGCCAGCAGTCATCTTCTGCAAAACCTGAAGGCTGCTCCTTGTTCTCTTCCTCTTCCCTACCACAGAGTGGGATCAGCTTGTGCCCAGTGTTGGGACCTACCCCTGAATTGATGGCCTCATGATCACCTCCTGGGGCTTCCCAGCCTGCAGCTCAGCAAGACAGCACAAGTTAGCTGAGAAGAAGGGTATTCCAGGCATGCCTCTAACCCTGCACTGTGGGGATCACATGGATCCAGGGAGGTAGCAGAAGTCCATGGAATCATTGTCCCACCAGAGAACAGCCCTCTTGCTCCCCAATGCTCTCCCTCTGGGGCCCACGTCCCTTCTGACCCAGCAGGCAAGTTCAGGCTAAGCACAGCCACTGTCCTTGGCGACAGACTCTGTGCAGTGACCTTGAGCTGGGGAGAGCAGTGGGCAGCTTGGCACTGCTCACCTACCTGTGGAGAGAGGCAGGGCCCTTGTCCTGCAGCAGGTCAGCAAAGCGAGGCATGGGGGACAGGATGCCACACTCCTCCTCCACGTGGAATTGCGCGGGAGCCAGAGTGCTGCTGGACTCCTCCTCATCGCTGCCAACAGTGAACTGCAGAGACAACAGTCCTGACAGCAAGAGCTGGGCAGACAGCCTTCACCCCACTCCTGGGCACACAGATCCTCCTCAGAATGGGCCACAACGACTTTCCCCCACATACCCCATACCCTGGGACTGGTCATATTGAGCCCTCCACTATACTATAAACCTTAAGAGCAGATACATTGATCTTCCCCTATAGGTCTTACAGCCCCAAAATCCTCATGCACACCCACCCCTCCATCCACAGCAAGCAATGACTTACCTGTCACTGTCCTTTGGTGGCCATCTCTGCTAGGCAAGGACAAAAACACTCTTCCCACAACAATGCATAGCTACAACTTCTTATCCCTGAGCAGCACATTTGCTGGCACCCTCCTACCACCTCCCCCCAGACTCTAAGCCCCATCCAGATAGGCATGTCCTGGCCTTGCCTTTGGTTTGCTTGGGGACTCCAGCTTAGGGGATGTGTCCTTCCCACGAGTTTTGGCCTCAGACTCTGCAGAGATTTCTTTCTCCTGGACCTCCTCTGTCTCAGATTCTCCTTCTTCCTCTTCTTCTTCTTCCTCTTCTTCCTCCTCTTCTCCTCCCTCCTCGTCCTCTTCTTGGATGGTGGGGGTGACCTCTGAGGGAGGTATTGAGGTTTTCTTCTTTTTCCTCCTCCTTTTTTTCCTCCTGCTGGCACGGGGTGGCCTCTTTTGGAACTTGAGGGCAGAAGGGAGGTGAGTGGAAAGGGGATGATGGATGTGGTGCGAGGTTTGGCGGTGGACTGAGAGAGAAAAAGAGAGTCAGGGGCAGGAAGAGGCTGGGAGGAACCTGCCAGGCGCCCCTCCAGGAAACAGCATGGTCTGAAGATCAAGGGCCAGGAAGGGCAAGGAGAGCCACCAGCCCGCAGGGACATAGCAAAGCTCTTTCAGTGATGCAGCAGGCTGTGTCCAGCCTCGGGTAGGTTGGGACACAGCCCCTGTGCAGTGCCAAACCACCCCAACACAGCTCCACTGCCCTGGGGAAGGCGGCACTCCTCTCCCTGTGTTCCCAAAAACCATTTGCATGGCTGTGCAGAGCTGCAGTGATGTGCCACAGGCAACATCCCCTTCCTAAACAAAGGGAAATATTTCTTGCATCCTCAAACAAGCATGATTTGGGCCCTTTACAAACTTTCTAGGAACATTACTTAGTGGTTAGGCCATGGCTTAGTGGTAGATTTGATGTAGGTTTACATTTGGACTTGAGGATCTTAGAGGTCTTTTCCATCCTAAATGATAGTTATTTCTTTTCTGCATAATGCTTCTTCGAGTTGAATAGATGTAGCTTATTTATCTCCCAGGCTTTGACAGAAAGTTCCTCCTACACAGCCACAGGAACAACATTGCAAATGCAACCTAAGTCCTCATCCCAGGTACTTTGAGGGCACGTGTCTACCAGCCTCTGAAATTCAGGTTCAGTTAGAAGGCCGTCTTTTAAAAACCAGGGTAAAGAAACAGGGCAGAAGGACTTTTTCTTTATACTGATCTACAAAGAGAAATTCATAGAGGCTTGACCAGGGTGTCATGGGAATTACAGAATGAGAAGAAATTAAGGGCATTTCTGAGCCTGCACTCCAAAACAAAGGCAACACAGCAGGCAGGGAACAGGGTAAGCTCAGCATCCCACTGTGATAGAAAGAGAAGTTGCTGCTGCCAGGGCTAGCTGCAGGCACAAAGCCTCCCACGGACAGTCTCCAGGATGCACAGGTCCTAGGGCTGCACTCAGAGCGGCAGAAATCAGGGGGCACTAGCCACTTGGCAAGGGGGTGTTGGTCAGCAGCTCTTCCTGAGGAATTGTTTCCAGCCTGTTTTGATTTGGTTCCTTCCCAGCTTTCCTGTGACATGGCATCAAAATCTGTTTATAGTGAAAACTACCTTCAAAGGACATTTTCAGTGTAGGCTGTAACCTTCTCCCTGGGAGAGCCAGGCAGGTTCATTGTTCTGCTGTCATGTTTCCTTTCCTTTGGTTTCTCAAGTCTTTTCTCCCTTGTTTCCCCCCTTGGGAACAGCAGGGATATTTCACACATCCCCCTGGTTCAGAAGCAGCAGCTTGTGGCAAGATTAGAGGAGATTTAGAATGGTCAGACATCTGCAAATTGGAAGGAGTTTAGGCTCTTTATAAACACTCTTTTCTCAAAGGTGTTTCTTTCTTTGGTGTACCCTATTTCACTTAGAAGATGTGGCAAAAAGACCCTCCTGTCCTGCTGCTGTACTTCTATAGCATGCCACAGATAGGTCAGGCACGAATTTCTAAAGTAAGAAGTAAGGAAGACCCCAACTATACACGTGTTGCTCCTTCAACAGCACAAAGCTGCTGTTGAGGACACAGCCCATCTTTCCCTCCTGGCCTGTTCACTTCAGCCCAAGCCAGAAACATACATGTTTTGGATCAGAAGGAAACTGAAGCCTTGGGCTGTAGGGAAGGCAGTGATGGTGTGTGATCTGGCACAGAAGAGGGGAGCACTGCTCTTCTCTTTACCCCTGCACTCAGCCCTCCTCGTGTCAACCGATGACATCTGCACAGAGGTGGTCTGGAGGTGAGAAAAACACACCTCTCCTAAACACAGAAGGATTCATACCTCCCTCTTCTTCCTCCTTGTCCTCCTGCACATCCAGTCTCTGCCTTCCCTCCCTGCTCCCTTCCTTGCACTGCCTGCCTGTATGGAAAGTTACTGCCAAACTAGTGTCCCAGATGTTTGATTACACTTCTTGGTGAACTTGATACAAGAGACATGAAAAAGTAATTTGTATAGGGAGCCCAGAAGGAAGAGCCTACATATTAGGAATTCCTGTATTTGACTAGAGCAGGAAACATTTCTAAGCCCAGAGAGCATTCACTTCTGTGTTATCTTTAAAAGTCTAATGGCCTAACCAGATCTTCCAGCTTTATAAATACGAACTGCATAAAATTTTTGATAAACAGGGTTGATGTAGTCCTAGACAACAAAAATACATCAGAAGTTCAGAGGAAAAAAAGCTTGATTCTGGCAAAAGAAAAATGATTCTCCTATTAGCAAGGAAAAAAACCCCAACCCCCAACAGTACAAATCTCTAGTCAAACTTTCAGAAAGCTTCTGCCATGCATGCTCAAGCAGATCATCCATGTCCTCCAAGCCAACCAACACACCTGTGCACACAGGCAGAGCTTCTGAGCAGGTGGGTCCTACGGGCACAGGACAGGGAATCAACCCACAGCAAAGCTACTGACACCTTGCAGCCATGTGCATGAGTGAGTGTGAGCCCAGATGGGAAGTGTTATTTGAATGGAGCCTCTGTAGAGAAATGATACAGGCAAAAAACAGCAGCTGAGGTGCACTACAGTAATAGACTTTTACCAGCAAGCTTTTGTAACAGCCATTGGAAATGAGTGGCCAAGCAGAAAACAGCCTGGTGATGTACTTGGGACATAATGTTCCCGAGGTTGTATCCCATCAAAGCCAAACTGGAAAAGAAGCACTATGTGACTGTGGAGAGCCACAGACTGGGAAAATCTCCCAACCATTGCTAAGTGTCTATCACACAAACAGGCTGCTGGATGGGGGCCTCTTCCTGCCTTTCACTGCTGTTTCTACAAAGTAACAAAACCCACCTACACCAGGCAATAGCTTACAGTCACTTGTGTCAGTATATTCTCATTTAACACCCAAAGTGACTTTGGGCACACCAGTTGCCTTCACCACCAAAGGGCAGTTAAAGGAATAGACAGGCTACTCAGATGAATTCAGGTGAGATAACTACAGCACTTTAAATTCACACTCCATTTTTATTTTGCAGTTCCTTTCTTTGATCAGATAAGCCCAATGGATTCTTGAGTGCTATTTAGAAATACACAGGCATGTCTGACTGGAGCCATCTGCTTTCAGACTGGAGGGGACAGCCTGGCTTCTGGTCATATTTGGATGTTTCTCTGCAGCCACATGGAAGAAAAATTGTTTTAAACTGGAAATTTCAACTTGGGGAAGTAGCTGCAGAGGTCTCAGAGACTGGTCTAGGAGGTGAGCAAACATCCTGGGCTGAGCTATGCTGCTGGGTAGGCTGTGCAGTAGCTATGCCTATGGAAACAGAGAAAACAGGAACAGACTGGAAACAGGCCGTGGGCACTGGTGCTAAACTGTGTGTACATAGCACCTTGGGAACGCTCTGGAGGAAGGAAGTGAATAGCAGGCTAATACAATCTGCAATCCTGGCACAAGGCTGCAGAGCACGTGGGACCGACTGTGCGAGGGCTGGTGGTGAGGGTGGAAGGGGGTACAACGTTTCAAAACCTACATACATTCAAAATCTCTCTCACTGTAGCTGCGACTTTGCTTCTCCAGATTGCTTGATGCTGACTTGCTTATCAGGTCCCCAAATCTCTCGATTGACAAAGTCTTATCCAAGTCCTCATCGTCCTCGGCACCAGGAGAGGCTTTCTCTGCGTCATCTCTGCCCTGCACAGAAACCGCCAGGTAAGAATCAAACACGGCAGACCCCTAAAGCCCTCTGGATCCTCCTGCCCTTCCAACAGTGCCAGCTTGCTAAGGAGCAGCAGGCTCCATACAACAGGCCTGGGGCATAATTTCTCACATAGAGGCACAGCTCTGCTCAAAACCAAGTGCCAGAACAGACCAGCAAGCTCCCAAGGGACACTCTGAAGGGACACCTTAGCGGTCCTCCACACCTCTCTTGAGTGGCAGGTATCAAGGGAATATGCTGGTGCCTGTTTTTCCCATAGGAGGAAATGCATAGCTTTTGTTTGACTGGAATTTCTCTCTTCACATTTAACTGCTGCCCTCTGGTCTTCCCTTTTCCCAGTCTGCCATCCCTCTCATTCTTAGACCTGCTCTGTATTTCCCCTTGGAAGACAGCATCCCTGCTCTGGTGAGCTGCCCTTGGGTCAGTGACCACCCTGTGCCTTCCCACCTCCCCTCCACATGCCTAGGGACTCCCTGTTCCTCTTGGATACCTTCTTCAGGCTTTTCTGCCCACTTTCCTCCTGTTTCAGGCAATGGGAACTTCTCTGACTTTTGCTGGTGGAAGTGCCCTGAGATGAGCATCACCAGGTGTTCCCTGGCCTTTCTTTCTTTTTCTTTCTTTCTCCTGAGCAGCTGCAGCTGGTAAAATTTTCCATCAATATAGCCGAAATGCCAGCGCGGAGCTGTTGTGGACTCCCGTGTTTCCATGGAAACAGGAGGAGGCCCAACTGTGACAAATCTGCTAGGCAGAAAGAGAGAGCAAGGCAGCTTTATCCGAGAGATCCCTCTCTTCGCATCCCTGTTCCGTGGCCTAGAAGCAGTTTTGTATCTGTGGGTGAAACTGCCTCTCCTCTCACCTTAGCACAGGTGTCCCAAGCCCAGCCTAAATGGTGATAGTCTATTTTCAAGTTACTCAGCTCCTCCTGTCACTTGCGTACCCTACTCCACGGCATCTGAAGGCACAGGGACCTTGCAGAGCAACCTCTGGCCTTTTCTGGGCCACAGTTTGCTGTCTGTGTGGAGAGGATTCGGGCTCATGGGCAGCCTCGGGGCACGCTTCATGCAGACCTGTCCCGGTGCTGCAGCACGCCGCCAGGACACCAGTGCCGCTCTCAGCCGGCAGGAGCACGGTCCCGGGGAAGAGACGGCCCCACTGCTCCTGGATTCCCACCTCACCTGCTGCAAGTCGATGAAGACATCTCCTACGGGAGGGGACTCTCCAGCTGCCATTTTGGTTCAGGACCTAAGGGCCTGGGCAAAATATCAACCCTTCTCTTTCACCGGCAGGCACCCAGCAAACCTGGAGAGTGGCATAACCTGTGGAGAGAGGGCAGGACAAGGGAATGTCGTGGGAGACTGCTGGCCACTGCCCTCAAGCCCCTGGCTCCTGATCCAGAGGTCACCTCATCAGCCCTTGGAGAACCTCCCTGGCATCACTAGGACAGGCCTGTCCCCAGCAGTGTGCAGGGGCAAGTGGCCCAGCCCACGATGCTTTGGCCACCAGCTCCAGCTGATGAGGGATAGATGGGATCCTGCCCTTCCCTGAAAGGTCAGAGGGGTCAATGGAGACAGCAGCTATATATAGCTCCTGCATGGGCTGGGCAAGAGAAAGAAAATCTTCCTGCTCAGCCACCTCTACAGCAGCACACTGTGCAAAGTGGGGGTGTGACTGACCACCAGGGAAAGAAAAAGACAGAGAGATCGGGTGCTGGGAGTACATGCCAGGAGCAGGCAGCAGAGTGGTCCTGTGGCACCTAGCTTTAACTGGACAGATCCCAAAAAAGGCCAGAAGGAAACACAGAGAGCTGTGCAGACCACAGAGATAGCACAAGGACAAACAGTTCATCACTCAAACGCCACACACAAAACAACACGTTACAGGCAGAGACCAACCTTCAGGCTGCAGATCTGTGCCCTGTCAGCACTGGCTGGGCTAAAGGACACACGAGTCCCTGAGGACAGCACAAAGGAACAATCTGCTCAATATCCAACTATAGGTGATCAAGGCAAGGAGGTGCCACACTTGACAAGGACTGGGATACAGACTAACACAGGAACACCTCTGGTCAAACCATCTACAGCAGCAACACAGCCTAAGCTGCACCCCAGGAAGAACTGGAAATGGTACAGAGACTGGCACTGGGAAGACACTGATCCCCAAAAACTCATCTGAGACAGAGAATATGTAAGCACATAAACAGTGATTTGGGCACAGGGAGAAGCAAAGTATCCTCAGCTCACAGCACAAGGAAAGAGACATTCGTTAAAACTACAAGGGTAGAATACAAATGAATTCAAAATTGGCAAAACATTTTTTTTAGTGATGTCATCGAGGAGCAAAAAACTGCGAAGTCAGAGGATAGCTAGGCCATCTCTCTGGTAACAAGTTATATTTATGATAAAGAAAATGAAGAGAAGTTAAAACCATCTTTCAGAACAAGCTATTCTCCAAATATGAAAAGCTTTGGAGTAAGTATTGTAATCTGTGTCCTGGCTATCTGCTGAGGGGTTTCTTACTATCTATTCTGAAATACCTAGCATGGGACACAGTTCAAGACAGGTGACTAAAACACTAAAGATTGTCTTAAGGATGAAACCAGTAAGGCCACTTTATTATCCCTTCTGTCTTTGAAGATGTCCAGGAGATCTACAGCCTGCTTACTCTGCCTGCATGAAGAGCTTATTCAAACCAAAAATCCCAGGGCCATCTGTAAGGCAAGTTTTTGAGGAGCTAATCTGACCACTGATGAAGGATGCTCTTTTGTTCCACCCTCCTAATTAGCAGGAACAAGGCAAAACATAATGCAAGAAAACCCTGAAACACACCTTATTGGACCCATTACTAATTTCATCCTTAGTAAGACCTCAAGAGCTCAGGAGAAATAGGCTGCCAAGACAGACATCTAAACAGCAAATGCAGCATCCAGGCTATCCTCTTAGTAGGAGACATGATAGAGAAAAGGTTAATACATAGCTATTTTTTTTCCTTTTTTTTTTTTTGCATTTAATTTGAGAAGAGGGTATAATTCCATGAAAACAAACAGCAGTACATTTGAAACTGAAGGCAGGGAACATTTTATTCCAGTGGGAAGAGCTGGTAGGGGAACCTCACTTTGCAGGGCCAAGGCACCACCGCTGTTAAAGAAAGGATTGGACATTTTTAAGGAACAGAACATTCACAACTACAGAGTGACTGCAAAAACGTGTTGCAAGAACTGTAACTTAAGGAGTAAAAAGATAATGGGCCTTTGGACAGCAGCTCCTGTAGAGGCAGAATCCCTAAGACCTAGCAAAATGGTAATTTAACAGAAGAAATGCTAATGCTCAGCTTCACCTCTGTGCCACTAACATGCCTTGTGGGGCCTTTGAAGTAAACAAAAGACTATCAGCAGGGCTGTGAAGCAATGTGCTTTGTTTCAGGTCAAACTCAGGTAAGTCTGAAGCAAGGCAGAAGCTCCAGGGGCATTTTGTGCTCCCAGAGGGAGGAAACACACATCCTGGAGAACTGCTGGGTGCAATATATTCTGCTGACACCAGCTTTGTAAGATGTTACACTGAGTTTTAAAACTACAGCCCAACTGCCTAAATTAAGTTAAAAGGGAGGGAAAATCCATCACTTAGTCTTTCTTTACATCATAGCAGTGCATTCAGAATTATGCTGAAGACATCACTCTAATGAGGCTGAACAGCTAAAAGCCAGACAGTTGTAGTAGCAGTAAGAGAGCCCTGGGGACTTGCTTTGAAATTTCAGAGGGACTGGGAGATACCCAGGGGGTTTCCATCAATGCCCCACTCACCACCCTATGAAAGCAGGATGCGATGTGTGCGCACCCCAAGCCGGCAGGACTCAGGGCCCAGCTGCTGGAAGGCTCTGATGCTTTGGGGACGAGAGAGAGGTGAGGATGAGAGGTGTGTTCTCCGAATCCAGCCCTACCAGCTCTCCTGTTTCTAAAGAATGGAGAGCCCACAGCCTGAAAGCACTGGCGCTCCTCTTCAGCTGGCCACGGCCACTAGAGGCCACCTGCCCCTTACTCTGTGCCACCTCTGGAGGAAGGTGGGATGGACACCTGCTGGGATCCTGCCAGGCGTTTCTATCACCCTCAACAGATGGAGTTCAGAGAAGAGCAACATTTTGCCAGTGGGCCAGAGGGATTGATTTATAAGGAAAGGTTAGGAGCTAATTTTGTCTAGCACAATATGGGATGACTAAGATGGGGAGGGGACAAACCAGCAATCTGGAAAGATCTCAAGGGTGTAAAACACGACTAAAGATTATTTTGCTTTTCAGACAGCCCTTCATAAAGAGACTTAAGAATGGGTTAAAATTTAAAATAGAAACTTAAAAGGAGTTATCAAGGAGAATTCTGCTAATAAGCACCATGCTGAAGTGCCCAGCCTGCTGGCATCACTGCCTAGGTTGCCGTAAGAAGAGCACAAGACAAAATGGGAAACTAAAAAAACAAACACCACTAAAAGAAAAGCAAACGACTGATACTTTAATCCTACTGTATCTCCTGGTTATGGGGAGTACATGATTCAGCATTCCCACTAGAAGTAATTTTCAGTAATAGAAACGTCATGCCAGCAGGCCAGATTCTAAGGGAGGCCAGAAAAATCCACAGCCTGCCAACCTGTGTGCACTCCCACATCCTCGCTCTCTCCACAAGCACATCAGTAAACAAAACTGGCTCACTTAAATCACCACACCTTGTACTGACCATCTAGGCTTAACAGATTCTGAAAGAAAGTGAGCAGGCATGTCCCTGCAATGCTGGCAGCTACAGCATCTCGCACATGTTGCTCACAGGGACTCCAGCGGCGCTCCCCCTCATCCCCAAAGGCTGCTTCACAGTGCCAGTGCTTCCCTGTTTTGCTGAGAAAAACGCAATCTGGCACATCTTTGAGGGCTGAGACGAGCAGTTCACACTGTCCCTTTGCAATAGACATGAGTCGGTAACGCTACAGGCAGGCTGCCCCAGCTCCGTGGGCAAGGGGCTGCATGGAGACAGCCACCAGGTCCCACATCCATCCCCACAGCTCTTCCTTAATCCCTTGGCCATCCATCGGCTGAGAATAATTTAGCTGTAGAGTGTCTAGACTAGGAGTGGATGTTAAGATAGGGATAAAGCCACAGGGGCAAAGCTGGTTTGAGGATAGGGGAGGAGAAGGGACTCTGGCTGATAGACACAGATGGGAAGAACTCACAAAGGAGAAGGATTAGAGGCCTTGGAAGATTTTCCTGGGAAAAAATACTGATGTGCATGTCCATGGAGGAAAGGAGCAGGAGAGGTGCTGCTGCATACATCAAAGCATTTGGATGCTACTGTGACACTCACAGCCTCAAAACCAAACAAAACAGGAGTGGGCTGCGCAGCCCCTACGGCTCCTCTGTCATGGCCGAAGAACAGACACACGCACCAGAATGAAAAGGCAACACATAAGACAGCAAACACACAAAGTTTTCCAGCATGAAGGTTTTAACCTGTGGATCTCTCTGCCACATGGCTGTGTTGAAATTTCTACTATTATACAAGCACTTTAGAAGGCTTAAATATTTCAGCGAATCCTGTATTCCACTGAACTACCCTGGATGAACCATCACAGCCATTCACTCCTGAAGCAGCGTCTGTTCTGTGACTGTCCCTCACAACAGGCCCTTCACAGGGTACCAGACGGGACGGAGCCTGTACGGTCCACAGACACATAAACGAACACACGGAACAAAATTCACTTCCAGAACGAAGTGCCAACACTAGACAGTAACAATAAGCCACCGTTCCGCTGGACATACGGACGGCTCTGACAGACACACGTACAGTCGGGGAGGGAAAAGGACACAGAAAGGCGCCGGGGTCACTGCACCACGTCCGTGCCTGCCTTGCAAGCCCGTACGGTGCCGAGCGCGGGACTGCTCCACGCCGCGCCGCATCCAGCCCCGAGCACCGCGCAGCGTGCCATGCATCGTGCCCCGTGCCATGCACCGCCCCGCACCGTGCCGTGCCATGCACCATGCCCCGCACCGGCAGCCACCCGCACCGCGCCACGCACCGTGCAGCACCGGAGCGCCCCGCAGACGGGCCGGGGCAGGGCAGCCAGGCGGAGCTGCTGCAGCCGAGGCAGCGCAGGGACAACCCACCCCCCTTCTCCTCCGG